>NC_037681.1:52671223-52764872 GCF_003255815.1 Theropithecus gelada
GCCTCAGCCTCCCAAGTAGCTGGGACTACAGGCGCCCGCCACCTCGCCCGGCTAGTTGGGAGGCTGAGGCAGGAGAATGGCGTGAACCCGGGAGGCGGAGCTTGCAGTGAGCTGAGATCCGGCCACTGCACTCCAGCCTGGGCGACAGAGCGAGACTCCGTCTCAAAAAAAAAAAAAAAAAAAGAAAAAAAAAAGAAAGAAAGAAAAGAAATGGGGGCAGCTCAGGAGCATAAGCAAGGGCACATTTTGGTGTCAGGATTGTGTTCAAACTACAGCTCTACCACTGACACGCTAAGAGTCCTCAAACAAGGCGTAGTGACTGGCACACAAGAAGGACTCAGTGAATAGCAGCAACTATAGATTCTTCTCTCCCTTTCTACTTCCCCAAAAAGGGGTGGGTTTGGGAAGAATCAGACCATCCCTGACTGGGTCAAAGTTTAAGTAAGAGTAGAAAAAGAGGAAGAAGATAGAGGAAGGAGCTAAAAAGTATAAAGTTTTTAATTGCTCTCAAGAACAAAATCAACCCATACACTGAAGCTCATGTAATTTTTCTCAGTTGCCCACTGGCATACAGAACAGGGCTGTGGACCGGGCATGGGGGTTCATGCTTGTAATCTCAGCACTTTGGGAGGCCAAGGAGGGCAGATCACCTGAAGTCAGGAGTTTGAGACCAGCCTGGCCAACATGGTGAAACCCCGTCTCTGCTAAAAATACAAGAAATTAGCCAGGCGTGGAGGTACACACCTGTAATCGCAGCTGCTGGGGAGGCTGGGACAGGAGAGCTGCTTGAACCCAGGAGATGGAGGTTTCAGTGAGCCAAAATAGCACCATGGCACTCCAGCCTGGGTGACAGAGAGAGACTCCGTCTCAGAAAAAAAAAAAAAAAAAAAAGAATAAGACTGCAACCTGTGTACTCCCCTGGAATGTAGCTATGGCCTTGCAACCCCTCCCCACAAGCTGTCCGGTGAATAACTGAATTGGGTGGAAGAAGTCCTTTCCCCACATTTGTACATTGGAAAATAATATATATAATATATATAACATATATATATACACACACACACAGAGAAAGAGAGAGAGAAGGAGAGAGAGAGGAGAGAGAAAGATGGAGTCTCACTCTGTCTCTCAAGCTGGAGAGCAGTGGCACGCTCTCAGCTCACTGCAACCTCCACCTCCCAGGTTCAAGCGATTCTCCTGCCTCAGCCTCACGAGTAGCTGGGACTACAGGCACATGCCAGTATGGCTGACTAATTTTTTGTATTTTAGTAGAGACGGTGTTTCACCATGTTGCCCAGGCTAGTCGTGAACTCCTGAGCTCAGGCAATCTGCCCGCCTCAGCCTCCCAAAGTGCTGGGATTACAGGCATGAGCCACTGTGCCTGGCTGGAAAATAGTATTTAGAACTAATTCTAAAATTGGCAGTTTCTTACAAATGGTTACATGAGCTCCTCAAAGAACTGAAGTTTCTCTGGACCAATATAACCCACGTCTATGGGGTCATTCCCACACCTCACGGATAAAATAAGGGAAAGAGTACATATAATTAGGAGCAGACAGGAAGCACACGGAAATGGAAAATGTGTGTGCTTTGGCATTGCAGATCTGAATTCAAATCCTCACTCTGCAGCTTATGAGGTAAGTATCCCTAGACATGTGACTTAGTCTTTCCAAATCTTGCTTTAATATCCACCTCCTTGGACTGTTGTGAAGATTAAACATGAAAGTAGTTGTGATAAAGGTGGTCAGTGGGTGTTATCTGTCTTCCTTTCTAGTGAAAAGGCTCTAGACTAGAATGTTCTCAGGTCTTTAATAGGCTTCAGCAATCTCACATGTTAATAATAGTGTTATGTGCTGAACTGGGCTTCCCCCAAATCCATATGTTGAAGCCCTGAACTTCAGAATGTGACTGTATTTGGAGACAGGGCCTTTAAAGAGGTCATTAAGCTGAAAAGAGGCTGTGATGAGAAGAGGAAATTGGGACACACAAAGGGAGATGCCAGAATGTGCATACAGAGAGAAAAGGCCAAGGAGAGAGGTGTGGGGAGAAGCTAACCCTGCTGACACCTTGATCTTGGACTTCCAGCCTCCAGAACTGTGAGAATACAAATTTCTGTTGTTTAAGCCACGCAGTCTGTGGTATTTTAAACAAATTAATACGACTAGTATTATAGAAGTGTGTGAACTGTTAAGAAGTGTGCTAACTGGTTCTATCCTAGTTTTGTAGACAATTAGCAGTGTGATGTAGGGCAGGACATTTAACTCCTCTCTACCACATTTTCCACCTCTCAAAGCCAGGCTGCAAGGATCAACTGAGATAATGTATGTAAAGACCCTATCACGAAATAGGTGTCCCGTAAAGGGTGATTTCTTTCACTTCTGTCTCCAAATACCAGGTTTCTCATCAGTAACTCGGGAGATTGGATGGACTAAGTAGTCTACCTGGTTCCTTTCAGCTTTGATCATCTGTGATTCTAACAACAGTCTTAGCAACAAGAGTGAGTTTCCTGGCCGGGCGCGGTGGCTCACACGTGTAATCCCAGCACTTTGGGAGGCCGAAGTGGGCAGATCACGAGGTCAGGAGTTTGAGACCAGCCTGGCCAACATGGTGAAACCCTGTCTCTACTAAAAATACAAAAATTAGCCAGGGCACGGTGACAGGTGCCTGTAATCCCAGCTACTCGGGAGGCTGAGGCAGGAGAATTGCTTGAACCCAGGAGGCAGAGGTTGTAGTGAGCTGAGATCACACCACTACACTCCAGCCTGGGTGACAGAGCAAGACTCCATCTCAAAAACAAAACAAAACAAAACAAAAGGGTGAGTTTCCTTTCTGTAATGCCAAAAAGTGTTTTCAAAGTCCTTTCCATCTCACAGTAGTCCAAGGGGGTACATGTACCCCTTGAACCTGATGAAACCCCAGCAGACCCAATTAACCACCCCTAAAGGTTTCTCGGCAGGAAATCCCGCCAGTCATGCAAACCACACTCGTCAATGTTAAGGCTTTTGTACGTCCCAGACACAAGCTTTAAATGAATGTAAACCCAGGTTTTAATATTTGGGTCCCAGACCTTAAAAATCCCTTTCTCTCTACCCACAGTACCTGGCTGAGCAATCCAATTGCCCTCTTCTTGGGGGGACCAAGACACGTTTTTAAAATAAAGTTTCTTTGTATTTGCTTTCCATTTCAGTGAGGTCTCGAGTTCTTGTAGACCAGATGCCTTCTTGTTCTGTGAAAGGAGAGTGCACAGAGAGGGGAACTGCTGAGCAGTTGTTCCTTTTTTTTTTTTTCAAAGCACAATAAGAGTGGTTTGGACACAAGTACTACCAGTTCAGAAAGGGAAGATGGGTGTAGCCGGGGAAGAAGTAGGACTTCAGAGTTAAGGATGCAAGAGCTAGAAATTCCCTCAAGAAAGGAATTGCTCATTTGTTTCCTGTTTGTTCACAACATAGGAATTCTATTGCTGTTCAGTTATTTATTCTATGCCTTAAAATGAAACAAAGTCTTTTGAACATCCAACATGTATTTTTTTTCTCTTTCTGTCTTTCTTTCTTTCTTTCTTTCTTTTTTTGAGACAGAGTCTTGTTCTGTCACCCAGGCTGGAGTGCAGTGGCACGATCTCAGCTCACTGCAACCTCTGCCTCCCAGGTTCAAGCGTTCCTCCTGTCTCAGTCCTCCCAGTAGCTAAAATTACAGGCGTGCACCACCACGCCCAGCTAATTTTTGTATTTTTAGTAGAGACAGGATTTCACCATGTTGTCCAGGCTGGTCTCAAATTCCTGAACTCAGATAATCTGCCCGCCTCGGCCTCCCAAAGTGCTGGGATTATAGGCGTGAGCCACCTCACCCAGTCCCAACATGTATTTTTAATGCTCAACCATGGGAGATAGAGCGGTAAATGAAATGAGCCAGCTTAGTTGGCTAAAGCATATTGCTACTGCAGTCAAGGTCATACTTACCCCTGCATCTTGAAGCCCAGAGGACTTCCAGCGATGTGTACTCTCAGTCAGCAGGGTACTGGGCAAGGTCACACAGGGCAAATGGATCACCAGTTTTGGTCCACTCCACCGAAGATGCACGAGGACACCCTCTGGAGTATAAACAGCCAGGGGCTCACAAGGGCACACTCACATTGGACACTTGTGTTCACAGACTCCAGGTGGCCAGCTTATACTCAGCTGAGGAATGAAGAAATCTCTTTGCACTTCTCTTGAGGATGACACTCTTGCATACTCTTTCCTCTGTCTTTATGTTACGTAACTTCTTATTTCAAAAAGAACATTCTGACAGTAGCCTATCTGCCATAGAGGGATATCAAAGCTTCCCCACAAATAAATGTCTACATCCTGGGTTTTCTAAGGGGGCATCGGTGTCAGTGTTTCCTAACTTGTGAGGTGGGCTTCTCTGAAGTGAGATTGAGGGCTACCCTATCAGCTAGATTTTTAAATTGTAATGAAGCCTACATATAAACATATGTTCAAGAGAAAAAACTGCAAAGACAGCCACCAAAATAGTCATGGTGCTTATTGCTGGGGAATACAATTATAGGCAATTTTATATTTCCTTCTTTGGCTTATCTGTATATTCTAATTTTATTTATTTATTTATTTGTTTTTATCTATTTATTTATTTTTATTTTTTTTGAGACAGAGTCTCGCTCTGTCGCCCAGGCTGGAGTGCAGTGGCCAGATCTCAGCTCACTGCAAGTTCTGCCTCCCGGGTTCACACCATTCTCCTGCCTCAGCCTCCCGAGTAGCTGGGACTATAGGTGCCCACCACTGCGCCCGGCTAATTTTTGTATTTTTTAGTAGAGACGGGGTTTCACTGTGGTCTCGATCTCCTGATCTCATGATCCGCTCGCCTCAGCCTCCCAAAGTGCTGGGATTACAGGCGTGAGCCACCGTGCCCAGCCTATTTATTTATTTTTTTGAGACAGAGTCTCGTTCTGTTGCCCAGGCTGGAATGGAGTGCATTGGCTCAATCTTGGCTCACTGCAACCTCCACCTCCCAGGCTCAAGCAATTCTTGTGCCTCAGCCTCTCAATTTCAGGTGTGGGCCACCACCATGGCTAATTTTTTGTATTTTTAGTAAAGACAGGGTTTTGCTATGTTGACCAGGCTGGTCTTGAGCTCTTGGTCTCCAGTGATCTGCCTGTGTTGGCCTCCTAAAGTACTGGGATTACAGGCAGGAGCCACCATGCCCAACCTGCATATTCTAATTCTCTATAGCAAACACCTATTACTTTTGTACTAATAAATGATGTGATATAGAATAAAAAGGGAAAATGTAGAAATATGGTTGTAGTAGGCTGAATAATGGCTACCCAAATATCCCAGGTCCTAATCCCTGGGACCTGTAAATATTGTGTCTTTTCAGATGTGATCCATTTAAGGCTCTGAAGATGGGGAGAGAATTCTGGATGATCCAGTTGGGCCCTTAATAATGGTCCCTGTTGGAGACAGCCAGAGGGAGATTTGAAACTGATAGAAGAGGAGAAGGCAGTAAGACCATGAATGCAGAGATTCGAGTAATATGGCTGTGAGCCAAAAGATGCCAGTGGCCACCTGCAGCTGAAAGAGGCATAAGTGGATTCTCCCCTAAAGCTCCCAGAAAGAGTGTGGCCCTGCTGACACCTTGGTTTCAGTCCCATGATACTGATGTTGGACTTCTGGTCCTCAGAACTGTGAGAGAATAAATTTCTGTTGTTTTAAACCACCCAGTTTGTGATATTTTGTTACAGCAACCACAGTAGACTAATACGGTAGTATTTCATAGTAAAATAAGCAAAATTATATCCATATTCATTCAAGTACATCTTCCGGACTGCCTCATCAGTTTCCTTTGTGAGTGGATTTGCATTCAGGTGTTTTCAGGGCATTTCAAATAGTTAATCAACTAGTAACTTTGGCATCCTACGTTCCAAAAGCTATGTCCCCTGCCCTTATGCTCTTCCTCCCAGTCTCTCCCAACCCTTATTATCCTGGGAGTGTAGTAAAGTGGACATGCCCAGAGCTCTGGAGCCAAAGAGACCTGGGTTCAAGTCTGGGTTCCTCCCTGTGATTAATACAAGTCACTTCAGCTTCTTAGCAGTGCAGTGATGGTTCCCCAGCTTGCCCCAGGGTGGTTGTGAATATCAGCTCAGATGCCATCTGTGAAGTACCACATGGCACTAACTATTCTGTGACTTTAAGCATCTGTAGATACTCATGTTTTTCACTCCCAGTTTAATGCGGAGGGAAGGAAAAAGTCACGATACTTTTCTTTCTAGAGGCCTGTAACTCATAACTCCAAAAATAATTATTCTGGAATTCTGTTAGTCTTCTTCTGCTTACATATTTAGTGGCAGGGAAGTCACTGGGCCAAATCAGGCTGGCAGCTTCCTAATATGCCTTAATAAAGAGGGGTTGATTTTTTTTTTTTTGAGACAGAGTCTCCCTCTGTTGCCCAGGCTGGAGAGCAGTGGCCGCAATCTCGGCTCACTGCAACCTCCACCTCCTGGGTTTAAACGATTCTCCTGCCTCCGTCTCCCAAGTAGCTGGGATTACAGGTGCGCACCACTGTGCATGACTTTTTTTTTTTTTTTGAGACAGTTTCACTCTCATCGCCCAGGCTGGAGTGCAATGGCGTGATCTTGGCTCACTGCAGCCTCCGCCTCCCAGGTTCACGCCATTCTCCTGCTTCAGCCTCCCAAGTAGCTGTGCTTACAGACGTTCAACACCACGCCTGGCTAATTTTTGTATTTTTAGTAGAGACGGTGTTTCACCATCTTGGCCAGGCTGGTCTCAAACTCCTGACCTCAGGTGATCTGCCCACCTCGGCCTCTCAAAGTGCTGGCATTACAGGTGTGAGCCACAGTGCCTGGCCAGGAGGGTTAAATCTTCTTGACTACTTCCTTTAGGAATAGAAGCACATTGTACCTATTATCCTCTGCCATATCTATATTTATATTATGTATAATATATTATTAGAATTTATATATAAGTATACATTATACATGATATAACATATATACATATATGTAAATATATCATATAAATATAAGTTATATATAAATATGTATTTATATATTTATATAATATATAAATATATGTATTTATATAACATCATATATTAATACATATTTATATACATTATATAAATACATATATTTATATACATTATATAAATACATATATTTATATACATTATATAAATACATATATTTATATGTAAGTATATAAATACAAATATTTATAAGTATATAAATATATATAATTCCCTATCCTCACCCCTTAAAATTGGACTAATAATTCAGATACTCTATGTAAAAGAGGCTTTGGTAGAATAAACTAAATGCTGGAGGACAGATTCACTCCCAAGGAGTCTGAAATCCTGTTCTAAAATTAACATTTGAAACAACTAGAGATATTTGGCAAGAAGAAGAAAGAATTTCAAGGAGGTTTGATAACTGTGTTCACATATTTGCGGAGGCATGGCACAGGGAAGAGGGAACATGTTTCCGATGCCTGCGACAAATGAATATCATGTACAAGGAGTCAATTAATGATAAATTACTTCTTTTTTTTTTTTTTTTTTTGAGATGGAGTCTCACTCTGTCGCCCAGGCTGGAGTACAGTGGCATAATCTCAGCTCACTGCAAGCTCCACCTCCCGGGTTCATGCCATTCTCCTGCCTCAGCCTCCCGAGTAGCTGGGACTACAGGCGCCCGCCACCTCGCCCGGCTAATTCTTTGTATTTTTAGTAGAGAGGGGGTTTCACCATGTTAGCCAGGATGATCTTGATCTCCTGACCTCGTGATCCACCCGCCTCAGCCTCCCAAAGTGCTGGGATTACAGGCATGAGCCACTGCGCCTGACCATAAAATTACTTCTTTAGGGGAATTAGTCATGCTTTCTTTTTGAGACAGAGTCTAACTCTGTCACCCAGGCTGGAGTGCAGTGGCACAATCTCGGCTCACTGCAATCTCCATCACCCAGGTTCAAGCGATTCTCCTGCCTCAGCCTTCTGAGTAGCTGAGATTACAGGCATGCACCACCATGCCTGGCTAACTTTTGTAATTTTTAGTGGAGATGGGTTTTTGCCTTGTTGGCCAGGCTGGTCTCAAACTCCTGGCCTAAAGCAAGCTGCTCACCTCAGCCTCCCAAAGTGCTGGGATTACAGGTGTGAACCACCACGCTCAATCTCGTCATGCTTTTTGCACTCCTTGCATTTGTGTTCTAGCATTTCGGCAGTTTCCCAGATTATGATACTAACATCCCCAAGGTAGAAGCCATTTACCAAGTTGCTAAGATATGGCTATCTCCTCCTCTTGTTCCAAGTCGGCAGTCTACATCTCAGCCTTCAGTTGCATGTTCTTCACCCCTGCCTGACACATTGGCGCTCTCTCTCTGTCTGCTTCTCCCAGCTCTAGTAGAGGACTGAAAATTCCAGACTTCCTCAATGCTACAGAGAGAAGCCTTCAGAAGCTAGGCAGGAGGGCGTACCCCCATCATCCACTGATGCTCTAGATGTCTGGGTCAATGGACTCAGGGTTATTGAGAGTAGTCCTGGTAGGAAAAAATGAGCAGGGCTTGCTAGACAGTATCTAAAATCATTCATCCTGGCTGGATGTGGTGGCTGACGCCTGTAATCCCAGCACTTTGGGAGGCCGAGGTGGGCGGATCACCTGAGGCCAGGAGTTTGAGACCAGCCTTGGCAATGTGGTGAAACCCCACCTCTACTAAAAAATACAAAACAATTAGCCAGTCATGATGGTGCATGCCTGTAATCCCAGCTACTCAGGAGGCTGAGTTATGAGAATCGCTTGAACCTGGGAGGGAGATGTTGCAGTGAGCCGAAATCGTGACATTGCACTCCAGCCTGGGTGACAGAGTGAGATTCTGTTTCAAACAAAACAAAACAAAATTGTTCATCTGGCTGGGTGTGGTGGCTTACATCTGTAATCCCAGCACTTTGGAAGGCCAAGGAGGGTGGGTCACCTGAGGCCAGGAGTTCAAGACCAGCCTAGCCAACATGGCAAAACCCGTCTCTACTAAAAAAAAAAGAAAGAAAGAAAAATTAGCCAGGCATGGGGGTGCATGTCCAGAAACCCAGCTACTTGGGAGGCTGAGGCATGAAAATAACTTGAACCCGGGAGACAGAGTTTGCAGAGGTTGTAGTGAGCCAAGATCATGCCACTGCACTCCAACCTGGACAATTGAGTGAGACTCCATCTCAAAAGAATAAAATAAAATAAAATAATAATTCATTCACCACACTTTAAGAGGGTGGTCCTGGGTTAGCCTATTTATATTTGAAAAGTGAACGTAGTGTTTTCTAGCGTTAAAAAACCTAATTGTGCAAAAGTATGCAATGAATGAGATAATTACCTTTACAGCTCAAAGAAGAAAACGTAGCAAGCATTGGATGTACTTGTACACCAGGGGTCCTCAAGCCCCGGGTGCTAACTGGTAAATGGAAAATTTGTCTCGCATGAAACTCTGGTGCCAAAAAGGCTGGGGATTGCTGTTCTACACCATTAGAAACTCATTCAACTGCTTTTACCTTTTTAGAATACTTTATTTTTTTTGAGACAGGGTCTCACTGTGTCATCCACGCTGCAGTGCAATGGCATGATCTTGGCTCACTGTAGCCTTGACCCCCTGGGCTCAAGTGATTTTTCCACCTCAGCCTTCCAAGTAGCTGAGGCTACAGGCACTTACCACCATGCCTAGCAAAATGTTTTTTTTTATTTTTGTAGAGACGGGGTTTTGCCATGTTGCCCAGGCTGGTCTCAAACTCCTGGACACAAGCCATCCTACTACCCTGGCCTCCCATACTGCTAGTATTACAGGTATGAGCCACCATGCCTGGCCTAGAACACTTTTTATTCACAAAGGTAATAGATGTTAAATTCAAAAACTTTGAAAATACAGAAAAGACAAAAATAACCCACAATCCCGCCACCCCAAATAATCACTAATGAGTCTGAAGAGGTATCTCATTGCAGTTATGACTTACATTTCCCTTGTGACTAATGATGCTGTGCATCTTTGATGTGCTTATTGGCCAAATGAATATCTTCTTTGTGAAGCATCTGTTCAAATCTTTTGCTCATGTTTTAATGACATTGAGTTATAAGGATTCTTGAAGTATTCTGGAGACACATCATTTATCAGATGTCTGGATTGTGACTATTTTCTTCCAACTTGTGATGTGCCTTTTCATTGACTTAACAATGTCTTTCAAAGAGCAGAACTTTTAATTTTTGAGGAAATTCTACTCATATATATATATATAGAGAGAGAGAGAGACAGAGAGACAGAGTCTGGCTTTGTTGCCCAGGCTGGAGTGAAATGGCATGATCTTGGCTCACTGCAACCTCTGCCTCCCAGCTTCAAGTGATTCTCCTGGCTCAGTCTCTCAAGTAGCTGGGATTACAGGCATACACCACCACACCAGCTAATTTTTTGTATTTTTAGTAGAGATGGGGTTTCACCATGTTGGCCAGGCTGGTCTTGAACTCCTGACCTCAAGTGATTCACCCGCTTTGGCCTCCCAAAGTGCTGGGATTACAGGCGTGAGCCACCGCGCTGGGCCTCACCATTTTTTTAAGTGATTTGTGCCTTTTGTGTCCCATTTAAGACCTTTGTTATCCCAATGTGGCAAAGATTCCATCTGCAATCTTAATTCCCCTTTGCCATGTAACAAACACACATATTCATAGTGCTATGGTCTGCATGTTTATGTCCCTACAAAATTCGTATGTTGAGATCCTCACCCCCAAAATATTAGGAGGTAAGGCCTTTGGCAAGTGACTAGGTCATGGGTGAGAAGCCTTTATAAATGGGCTTAGTGCTCTTATAAAAGAGGCCCAACGTGTAACCCATAAATATATACACCAACTGTGTACCCATAAAAATTAAAAATTAGGCCACTCAAGAGGCTGAGGCAGGAGGATTGCTTGAGCCAAGGAGTTTGAGGATATAGCGAGCTATGATTGTGCCACTGCACTCCAGTCTGACCAACAGAGTGAGGCACCCTGACTGGAAAAAAAAGGCCTGAGAGAGCCCCTCATCCCTTCCACCACGTGAGGATATAGTGACAAGATGGCCAACTATGAACCAGGAAATGAGCCACCAAATTTGCCAGCACCTTGGTCTTAGACGTCCAGCCTTCATAACTGTGAGAAATAAATTTGTTGCTTACAAGCCATCCAGTCTATGGTATTTTGTTATAGCAGCCCAAACAGACTAAGACACATGGATTCTGGATTTTAGGATGTAGACATCTCTGGCGGGCCATTATTCTGCTTATCACATATACCCTTTATTAGAATGAGGAACTTGTGTTCCTAATTTGCTGAGTGTTTTTGTCATGACACATATTGTTTACTATGTGCCAACCACTCTAAGGGTTTTACACATGTCATTTAACTCGCATCTATGAGATAATTATTACCCCTACTTTACAGAGGAGTAACTTAGGCTTAAAGAAATTAACTTGCCTAGAGTAATATAACAAAGTGGAAAAATAAGATTTGAACAGAAATATGTTAAAACCACAGTTCAAATTTTTAGTAACTGTCATTAAAATATACTGCAGATTGGATGTTATTCACTTTCTGCATAAGGTCATTCACTTGTTTTTTTTAACAGCTTTGTTGAGATATAATTCATATACCTTACAACTCATCCATTTAAAGTGTACAACTCAATGGCTTATAGTATATTCACAGTGTTGCGCATCCATCACCATGATCGATTTTAGAACACGGGCTGAGCACAATGGCCCACTCCTATAATCCCAACATTTTGGAAGGCTGAGGTCGGGGGATTGCTTTAGCCCAGGAGTTCGAGATCAGCCGGGGCAATGTGGCAAAACCCCATCTCTACAAAAAATACAAAAAAATTAGCTGGTCATAATAGCACACACCTGTAAGTTCCACCTATTTGGGAGCCTGAGGTGGGAGGGTCACCTGAGCCTGTGGAGGTTGAGGCTGGAGTGAGCCATGATTGTGCCACTGCACTCCAGCCTGGATGACAGAGTGAGACCCTGTCCCAAAACCAAATTTTTTTTAGAACATTTTTTTGTTAGCCCCTAAAGAAAACTTGTCCTCTTTAGCTGTTGCTTTAATCTACTGTCTCTTTATGGACCTGCCTATTCTGGACATTTCATATAAATGGAATAATAATACGTGGTCCTTTTTGACTGGCTCCTTTCACTTAGCATAATGTTTTCAGGGTTCATCCATATTTTAGTATGTATCAGTACTTCATTCACTTTTTTTTTTTTTTTTTTTTTAAGACGGAGCTTCGCTCTTTTTGCCCAGGCTGGAGTGCAATAGTGCGATCTCAGGTCACTGCAACCTCCACCTCCCGGGTTCAAGCAATTCTCCTGCCTCAGCCTCCCAAGCAGCTGGGATTACAGGTGCTTGCCACCATGCCCAGCTAATTTTTTGTATTTTTAGTAGAGATGGGGTTTCACCATGTTGGCCAGGATGGTCTCAATCTCTTGACCTCATGATCCACCCACCTCAGCCTCCCAAAGTGCTGGGATTACAGGCGTGAGCCACTGCTCCCGGCCACTTCATTCATGTTTATTGCCAAATAATATTCCATTGTATGGATATACCAATTTAATTTATTCACTTATCAACTGATAAACCTTTGGGTGGTTTCCACTTTTTGTCTATTATGAATATTGTTGCTATGAACATTAGTGTACTTGTGTTCACACGAATTTTTGTGTGGCCATATGTTTCCATTTCTCTAGGCACGCAATTGCTAGATCATATGGTACATCTATGTTTAACCATTTGAGGAACTGCCAGACAGTTTTCTAAAACAACAGCTACATTTTGTATCACAAAGAGCAGTGTATAAGTGTTCCAATTTCTTCGCATCCTTGCCAACACTTGTTATTTCTGTCTTTTTAAAATTACAGCCATCTTAATGGGTGTGACATGCATGTTGTTAAGGTTTTGCATTAATTTATTCCTGTATTTCTTCACTCCTTTAAAAAATAAGTGAGGCCAGGCGCAGTGGCTCACACCTGTAATCCCAGCACTTTGGGAGGGTGAGGCAGGAAGATCACGAGGTCAGGAGTTCAAGAGTAGCCTGATCAGTATGTGAAACCCCATCTCTACCAAAAATACAAAAATTAGCCGGGTGTGGTGGCGCGTGCCTGTAGTCCCAACTACTCGGCAGGCTGAGGCAGGAGAATTGCTTGAACCTGGGAGGCGGAGGTTGCAGTGAGCCAAGATTGTGGCACTGCACTCCAGCCTGGGTGACAGAGCGAGACTCTGTCTCAAAAATAAATAAATTAATTAATTAATAAGTGAGCAGATAAATAGCATAATGGCATATTTGTGATAAGTGCTAGGAAATAAATTACTAGGGTACTATAATAGAGACTAATATGGTGGTCAAGGAAGCTAGGATGGTGACATTTAAGCTAAGCTCTCATGAACGAATGGAACCAGCCCTGAAGCGCAAAGGAACAATGTTCTAGTCAGAGAAGAGCAAGCACAGAAGACTTGAGGTGAGAAAGAGCTTAGCTAATTCTAAGAACTGAAAAAAGGCCAGGATGATTGATTACAAGCAGAAGAGTGGCATGAGATGAGGCTGGGAAGGCTGGCAGGAGAAAGGAGTTTAAATTTCACTCTAAAAGTAGTGGAAAGCCACTGAAAGTTTCTACACTGAGAGAGGAATAATGGTGCTTGTGTTTTAAAGAATCACTTTAGCTGCTGCACTGTAAAACCAGTTAAGAAGTGATAGCCGTTTAGGTGAGATAATGGTAATTTCAGTAAGAGTAGTAGCCATAAAGATGAAGAGAAGTGCTCTCAAGTTCTATTTCAGAGACAGGACAAGAAGATTGAAGGGGACTCAAGAGGTGAGTGAAAGGGAGGAGTCTGCAATGTAATTCAAATTTCTGGCTTTAACGACTAGGTGAAGGAGGGTGCTATTTACCAAGATACAGAACCAACGAATTAAGAATGAATTGACTGCCGGGCGGGCACAGTGGCTCAGGCCTGTAATCCCAGCACTGTGGGAGGCCGAGGCGGGTGGATCACAAGGTCTAGGAGTTCAAGACCAGCCTGGCCAAGATAGTGAAACTCTGTCTGTAGTAAAAATACAAAAAATTAGCTGAGCTCGGTGGCAGGCGCTTGTAATCCCAGCTACTCGGGAGGCTGAGGCATGAGAATCACTTGAACCTGGGAGGCAGAGGTTGCAGTGAGCTGAAATCGCGCCACTGCACTCCAGCCTGGGCAACAGAGCAAGACTGTGTCTCAAAAAAAAAAAAAAAAGAATGAATTGGCCAATGGTATGGCATACAAGTTCTTAGTATTGACTCAACAATATGCTTAAATAAATCCTGGAAGCTTTCAGTTCAGTTTTTCTGAGTTACTGCCCTTTCATCTAAGTGTGCACAACATCAGGTTCCTGGCTGTAAAGATGTTAATTAAATGGGGTTTATTTACCTTCAAACTACAGGTTGTTACATTTTATTCTTGTCTCACTAGTATTAATTCAAAATTGAAGACATTTCCTTTCATTCACATCCAGTATCTCTTCCACCCACTCAGGATTCTGTCCATTTTTCTAGTACTTAGAAATATCATCATTTAGTTAAAACAAATAACATGAAATTTAAAACAATAAAATATGTATCACCCATCAAATTGGCATGTTTTAAAAATGGTTTATATTCGGGCTGGGCACGGTGGCTCACACCGGTAATCCCAACACTTTGGGAGGCTGAGGCAGGGGAACCACAAGGTCAGGAGATCGAGACCATCCTGACAAACACGGTGAAACCCCGTCTCTACTAAAAATACATAAAATTAGCCGGGCATGGTGGCGGGCGCCTGTGGTAGTCCCAGCTACTTGGGAGGCTGAGGCAGAAGAATGGCGTGAACCTGTGAGGTGGAGCTTGCAGTGAGCCAAGATCGCGCCATTGCACTCCAGCCTGGGTGGCAAAGCGAGACTCTGTCTCAAAAAAAAAAAAAAAAAAAGAAAAGAAAAGGTTATATTCAGTGTTAATAAGGGGGATGAGAGTAGGGAAAGAGATACTCCTACATTTGGCCAGTGGAGGCATAACTTGTTGGTACCTCTTGCAGGACAAGTTAGCAATGTGTTTTTAAAAACCTGAGACATTTATTCCTCAGTTATTCCTCTTTAAAATTTGTATCCTAAGAAAATATATGTGAATATTTAAAAAGGTACAGCAATAAGGCTGTTCATCATGGTACTCTCTGTAATTATAAAAATTTGGAAAGGAACTTAATGTCTAAAGGTAAAGAGTTTGCTTTTACAAAAACTGTCATATATCCGTTATATGAAACAAAAGGCAACATTTAAAATGTTGTAGAAAAATATGATGTTGATCTCAAGAGTCTCTTAGAAAGAAGAAAAATATATAGTGACATTAGAAAATGCTAATGTTGGGCCGGGTGGAGTGGCTTACACTTATAATCCCAGCACTTTGGGAGGCCAAGGTAGGCACATTACAAGGTCAGGAGTTCGAGACCAGCCTGGCCAACATGATGAAACCCCATCTCTACCAAAAATACAAAAATTAGCCTGGCATGGTGGCGCCTCCCTGTAGTCCCAGCTATTTGGGAGGTTGAGGCAGAAGAATCACTTGAACTCTGGAGGCAGAGGTTGCAGTGAGCCGAGATCGAGCCAGTGCACTCCCGCCTGGGTGACACAGCAAGACTCCATCTCAAAAAAAAGGAAATGCTAATGTTGTAGGGCACGGTGGCTCATGCCTGTAATCCCAGCACTGTGGGAGGCCGAGGCGCGTGGATCGTTTGAGGTCAGGAGTTTGAGACCAGCCTGGCCAACATGATGAAACCCTGTCTCTACTAAAAATACAAAAATTAGCTGTGCATGGTGGCGTGGGCCTGTAATTCCAGCTACTCGGGAGGCTGAGGCAAGAGAATTGCTTGAACCTGGGAGGCGGAGGTTGCAGTGAGCCGAGATCGCGCCACTGCACTCCCGCCTGGGCGACAGAACAAGACTCCATCTCGGGGAGTGGTGTGGGGGAAACAGGAAAATGCTAATGTTATAAAACAATGTGTATGAAAGACTATATTTTATGTATAAAATACTTAGAAAATGGATTGTAAGGATTATACCAAGATGTTAACAGTGGTTAACTCTATAGGTCATATAAGAGGGTGGGTTTTTTTTTGTACAGTAAGTATGTATCAATTCTAACATAAGAAAAAGTTATAGGCCAGGTGCGGTGGCTCCCGCCTATAATCCCAGCACTTTGGGAGGCTGAGGCAGGTGGATCACCTGAGGTCGGGAGTTTGAGAGCAGCCTGACCAACAGGCAGAAACCCTGTCTCTACTAAAAATACAAAATTAGCTGGGCATGGCGGCGCATGCCTGTAATCCCAGCTACTTGGGAGGCTGAGGCAGGAGAATCGAGACTGCAGCACTGCACTCCAGCCTGGGCAACAAGAGCAAAACTCCGTCAAAAAAGGAAAAGGAAGGAAGGAAGGAAGGAAGGAAGGAAGGAAGGAAGGAAGGAAGGAAGGAAGGAAGGGAGGGAGGGAGGGAGGGAGGGAGGGAGGGAGGGAGGGAGGGAGGGAGGAAGGGAAAGAAAGGGAAAGAAAGGGAAAGAAAGGAAGGAAAAGAAGGAAAGGAAGGAAAGGAAGGAGTTATAAACATAAAAACAAAACAAAAGGAGCCATGGGTTTCCCACTTAGGTTTGAGGCATTTCAATGGTCATAGTTAAAGTTGCTTAGTATGAGTAAACTAACTCACTTAAACAATATTTACAACATGAAAGTGAGATTGGAAAATAAATATAGCATTTGTACCACTCCTTGAAAGTCAACAAACCCATTATTTAAAGAACCAAACAGGACACGAATTCCTGAAACAAGATTCCAGAAACAAGAATCATAGTCTGAAAATATCCTGAGCTTCCCAAAGTCTGGACTGAAAAAATGGATACCTAAAATGAGGATTATATTCTCAGTAACAGAATGATTAATGAGAGTGAAGCAGTACCAACATAAATAAATCAAAAACTGCTCTTTTGGCTGGGAGCGGTGACTCAAACCTGTAATCCCAGCACTTTGGGAGGCCGAGGTGGGCAGATCACCTGGGGTCAGAAGTTGGAGACTAGCCTGGCCAACATGGTGAAACCCCTCTCTACTAAAAATACAAAAATTAGCGGGGCATGGTGGCACATGCCTGTAGCCCCAGCTACTTGGGAGGCTGAGGCAGGAGAATCGCTTGAACCTGGGAGGCAGAGGTTGCACTGAGCGGAGATCACGCCACTGCACTCAGCCTGGGCGACAGAGCGAGTCTCAGTCTCAAAACAAAACAAAACAAAACTGCTCTTCTACATTTTGTTGTGACTACTGCAAGTTAATTGCTAAGGTGTCAAATTCAGTTGACAACCAAAGCTGTGTAAAGTGACCCATTACCTTGTACAGAGGCAAAAAACAAGAAAAACCAACCCACAAGACAAAATTAGGCATTAAACGGGGGAATAATGAACTCTGAAGAGTAGCAAAAAAACAATGAGGTTTTATAGCCTTGTGGTTGAGACTCTGGAATCAAATTACTGGGGTTCATGTGCTGGTTCTATCACTTAGCGTCTCTGTAATCTTTGGCGAGTGGTTAACTTTTTTTCTGGTTCATGTTCCTTATTTGTAAGGTGGGGAAAATAACAGTACCTACTCCATGAAGTTATCATGAGGATTAAATCAATTAATGGTAACCATTTACCACAGTGCCTGGCACATAGTACGTGCCATGCAAGTATTAGCTGTAAGTATTGTGCGTTACCTATTATTGTTATATATGTAATTGGAGTTTCAGAAAGAGATGAGAGAGAAAATAGAGTAGCATAAAGGCCAGATGAGATAATAACTAAAAATTTAAAGAACTGAAGAAAGACAACGACCTTGAGGTTCAGGTCACCCAATTAATTTGAAGCAGTACGAACAAAAATAAATTCATACCATATTTACTTCAGTATCTATAACCAGCATGTAGAGAGGCAAAGAGATATTAAAAGTAATGAAAGAAGGCTGGGCATGGTGGCTAACGCCTGTAATCCCAACACTTTGGGAGGCAAAGGCGAGCGGATCACTTGAGGTCAGGAGTTCAAGACCAGCCTGACCAACATGCCAAAACCCCATCTCTACTAAAAACACAAAAATTAGCTGGGCATGGTGGCAGAAGCCTGTAATCTCAGCTATTCAGGAGGCTGAGGCACGAGAATAGCTTGAACCCAGGAGGCAGAGGTTGCAGTAAGCTGAGATCAAGTCACTGTGCCACATATAAAGACTCTGTCTCAAAAAAAAAGAAAAAAAAAGGTTCTTATAACTAATAAGAAAATAAAAATAAAAATAGAGGGTATAATGTCCAAACTAGTAAATGGAAAAAATAAAACGAGAAAAAATAATTTATGTAAAAAAATAAGAAAACAAAACAAAATTTAATTTAAAAGGCAGAACAAATGAAAAGCACAACATAAGATGAAAAAAATAAATCCAATGTTTCTATGACTACAATGAATGTAAATGGACTCAAGGTTCAAGTTAAAAGGCTAAGATTTTAGGGAAAAACCCTAGAAAACATTTAGAAAAAAACATAGAAAACCTTCAGGAAAAAACAATAGGACTGGGCGTGGTGGCTCATGCCTGTAATCCCAGCACTTTGGGAGGCAAAGGTGGGTGGGTCACCTGAGGTCAGGAGTTCGAGACCAGCCTGATCAACACAGTGAAACTCCGTCTCTACTAAAACAAAATTTTTTTAAAAAGCTAGGCACGGTGGCTCACGCCTGTAATACCAGCACTTTGGGAGACCAAGGCAGGTGGATCACAAGGTCAGGAGTTTGAGACCAGCCTGGCCAACATGGTGAAACCCCATCTCTACTAAAAATACAAAAATTAGCCAGGTGTGGTGGTGCACACCTGTAATCCCAGCTACTCGAGAGGCTGAGGCAGGAGAATTGCTTGAACTTGGGAGGCAGAGGTTGCAGTGAGCCAAGATCGCGCCATTGCACTCCAGCCTGGGCAACAGAGACTCTGTCTCAAACAAACAAACAAACAAACAAACAGGAAAGTTAGCCGAGCATGGTGGTGGGTGCTTGTAGTCCCAACTACTCAGGAGGCTGAGGCAGGAGAATATCTCAAATCAGGGAAGCAGAGGTTGCAATGAGCTGAGATCACGCTACTGCACTCTGCCCTGAACAACAGAGCAAGACTCTGAAAGATGGTCTCCTTTCCTGATCATCCTATTTAAAATTGCAATTCATGCCATCTCCTTGCCAGCCAGTTCTTCCTAGATTGTCCCTTAAATGTTGGTTTTCCTGAGAGTTTCACTCTTGGCACTTTTCTCTCACTCAGCACACTCTTCTTGGGCAATCTCACCCACATTCACAGAAGTAATTACCAACCATGCACTGATGATTATCATGCTATGATAGTTCAGAACCCTACCTTGAGCGCTGGGTCTTTAACAGGCAAAGAATAACTAGATAGCTCAAGCTGCATGTTCTTAAACTTATGATGCTCAAAACTTTTCCCTCCCACCAGACTAGTGCCTCTTCTTCTATTTCTTCACTCGATCAATAGCAGTTTCAATCATTGAAGTAAGAAACATGAACTCACCTTAGCCTCCTTTTCAGATTCTTCACTCTCAGTCCCTTCCAACTAATCACTAAGTCCTGGTATTTTTAACCTTAATACCTCTAATATCAGTTTCCTTTTTCCCATCCCCAGTGCTGCAACTCTAGTCCAAAGCTTACTTTTTGGATGGAGTCTCGCTCTCTTGCCCAGGCTGGAGTGCAGTCACACAATTTTTGTTTGTTTGTTTTTTTTGGAGTGGGGACAGAGTTTCACTCTTGTTGCCCAGGTTGGAGTACAATGGTGCGATCTTGGCTCCCCACAACCTCCGCCTCCCGGGTTCAAGCAATACTTCTGCCTCAGCCTCCTGAGTAGCTGGGATTACAGGCATGTACCACCACACCCAGTTAATTTTGTATTTTTAGTAGAGACCAGGTTTCTCCATGTCAGTCAGGCTGGTCTCGAACTCCGAACCTCAGGTGATCTGCCCACCTCGGCCTCCCAAAGTGCTGAGATTACAGGTGTGAGCCACCGCGCCCAGCCAACGATCTCGGCTCACTGCAACCTCCACCTCCTGGGTTCAAAGGATTATCCTGACTCCTGAGTAGCCGGGACTACAGGCACACACCACCACACCTGGCTAATCTTTGCATTTTTAGTAGAGACAGGGTTTCATTATGTTGGCCAGGCTGGTCTTGAACTCCTTATCTCAGGTCATATGCCCGCCTCAGCCTCCTAAAGTGCTGGGATTACAGGCATGAGCCACTGTGCCTGGCCCAAGGCTTATTTGTATCTCTGATAAAGTCTTCATACAATTCTGTGCTCTGCAAGTCAAAATATCCATAGTATATTTTCAGTAATCATCCTAAGAGGTCTATAATACTATGTCATACTAATTCCTTTAACGGTTCTCCCATCATTTCTGGAAAATATCTAAATTCCGTAGAATAGCATATGAAATATATATATATAATTTTTTTTTTTTTTAGATGGAGTCTCACTCTATTGCCCAGGCTGGAGAGCAGTGGTGCGATCCTGGCTCACTGCAACCTCTGCCCCACGCTGGTTCAAGCGATTGTCCTGCCTCAGCCTCTAGAGTAGCTGGGATTACAGGCACCTGCCACCGCGCCTGGCTAATTTTTGTATTTTTAGTAGAGATGGGGTTTCACCAGCTTGGCCAGGCTGGTCTTTAACTCCTGACCTCATGATCCACCCGCCTCAGCCTCCCAAAGTGCTGGGATTACAGGCATGAGCCACCGTGCCCGGCCATGAGATATTTCACAATCTCTTATTTACCTATCTGTGGCAGACTCATCTGTAGCCATTCTTTCTCATGAAACCTAAGCTCCAATTAAACTTAATGACTTCCAGTTGCTCAAGTCCACTAATGATCTCTGGAATGTTATGACCCTGGCTGCCAGCACTCACATCTCTTTGCTTTATTTTTACTCATGGCCCAAGGCCTGTAATCCCAGCACTTGGGTAGGCCGAGGCAGGAGGACTGCTTAAGGCCAGGAGTTCAAGACAAGTCTGAGCAATACAGCAAGACCTCTTCTCTACAAAAAATGTTTTAGCAAATTAGCCAAGCGACCGGGCACGGTGGCTCACGCCTGTAATCCCAGCACTTTGGGAGGCCAAGGCGAGTGGATCACCAGGTCAGGAGACAGAGACCATCCTGGCCAACATGGTGAAACCCCGTCTCTACTAAAATTACAAAAATTAGCTAGGCGTGGTGGCGCTTGCCTGTAGTCCCAGCTACTTGGGTGGCTGAGGCAGGGGAATAGCTTGAACCCAAGAGGCGGAGGTTGCAGCGAGCCGAGATCATGCCACTGCACTCCAGCCTGGTGACAGAATGAGCCTCCGTCTCAAAAAAAAACAAAAACAAAAACAAAAACAAAAAAAAAAAGAGCCAAGCATGGTGGCAGGCGCTTGTAGTACCAGCTACTTAGACGGCTGAGTTGGGAGGATTGCCTGAGCCCAGGAGTGTGAGGTTACAAGGAGCCATTACTGCACCACTGCACTCCAGCCTGGGGAACAGAGCGACCTTGTGTCTAAAACAAACAAAACCACTACATTTACTCATCCTTTAAGTACCAACATGTTACCTTCCTGTGAGAAAATTTTCCAGAAATACCATTTAACACACTAATAGTCATGTCTCTTGATTGCTCTATTACTGATCAATTGTGTATTTCTCCAAGTTGGCCTCCTAAAATACCCCAACCCCTCTTTCTTCAAGTTGGAAGCCACATTTATGTAGCTTGAATATTAAAGTTACGTATGTAAACATTTAAAAGCAGATGAGTTTGTAAACTTCGGCAAGCTTATCAGTAGACAGGGCCTTCCAGTGAAAAGAACACTTGACTAGAAGTTAGGAGATTTAGGTACTGTCGTAAATCTGCTTCTATTTTACTTTCTCTGGCCTCAGTTTCCTCCCTCATAAAGGAATGTATCTACAACCCTAGTCTCTGGGTGGCGATTTACAGCTTTTACGCCTTTTATTTTCATTCTCAATTCCCTCTTCATCTTACAGGTGAGGAAACTGCCACCCAGACATTATATATAACTTAGTCAAGATCCTACACAATTAATTAATGGCTAATGGCAATGGAATCTTAAGATCCTGTATGGCGACTGACCTATAAAAACCTACCTAGTTCTACAATTCTTTAACCCACCCACTTAACAAAAACGCAATTAATAGGTAAACAAAACGCCAGGAAAGATGGTATTTAAAGGAACAAAAACATCCAAGCAGGAAAAAGAGGCCTGAGATTTCCACGAATTACAAGTGAACTTCCTGTCCTGGGTAAACTTCCGGAATCAACAACAGGAAAATCCAATCAGAATCTTCCTCCGGGAGCCAATGGGAGAGCACATTACAAAGAGCCAATCGCAGCGGCGCTGTCACTGTTATGGTCCTGTCAGGGCGCCGGCGTCGTGGTGCTTGGGTGGTAGCCACCAAGAGGACTTTGGTGGGGCAGTCTCGGGACAGCCCAGCGGCCTGCTGTGCCCGTCTCTGGCCTCGATCCCAGCTTGCACGTCGAGACTCGTAGGCCGCACCGTAGGGCAAGCGTGCGGGTCGGTGCCGCGGCAGCCTCGCGGTCTGGGCCCAGCCGCAGCCTCCTCTAACGCGGCCGGCTCTGAGGGGCCGCGAGATGCAGCCTCCGGGCCCGCCCCCGGCCTATGCCCCCACTAACGGGGACTTCACCTTTGTCTCCTCAGCAGACGCGGAAGGTGAGGCTGAGCCCCTGGAAGGGCTGTCACCCGGAGGAAGCCAGGACCCGACGCCGTAGGGTCTTTCTGGTGCCGAGGCGGTCGTGGCCGGGTGGGGACAGGCAGGAAGCTGACTGGTGACTGCAGCCCACCGCGCCTGCCGGGCCTTCCAAGAGGCCCCGAAGGACGGAGGGAGGGGTGTAGGGAGCTGCTTTTTAAAGCATCAAGTTACTCGGTCAGCCCTTAGCTTTCCCCACACCGTCTGGTGGCTGGTTTTTCTGGGTGGCTTATTCTCTTCAAGTGGACCCACGAAACCCTAAGGTTTTATTTCTGGAATTAATCGCCGTTACTGAGAAAAAGAACAGATTGGCCAAGGGACATCTCAAAGAATGAGAATAAGGAAGGAGGACTGTTTTCTTCTGTTATGTATCAACAGATAACTTTTTTGGGGGGTCTGGGATAAGATTCGGCACTGCAAATACAAACTCAGTGGAGATCACATTTTTGGGGGGGGGGAGTCTGGGATCAGATTCGCACTGCAAATGCAAACTAGTTTTTATTGAATTTGATGTCTTACCCGAGTCCCCGTTTTCCTCCCATTTTGTAGTGTTTCACCTCAGTATTCAGATAAATTGATCCAGGTATATTGGAAATTTAGCATAATCCAACTATGTGTTTCCAGTAGCCCCTACAGATTTCTTTGTACTATTCTGAGGAAGCGATTGTGCTAGAGATACTTTTCTACAGCACAGGAGAATGTTTTCCTCCTTTTCTCAGTTCCTTATCCAACTCATAACCTGGATATTATTCTGCTAGTCATTTTCAAATTTTTATTGCACTTCGTGCACCAGTTATTTTCCAGTGACCAGACTTACTGCCTGCTATGAAAACATAAATTATGTTTACAGAAATTTCAGTCTGAAAAAGAAGCTAGATTTTTCTAAGAAAATTTATGGTGTATCAGTATAGCTTGTTTTCCCTTTTGTTTTTCTTGTTGTGCTGTTTGGCATTGTTTTTTAAAAATAGTACTGGTCATAATTTAAAATGTACAATAAAATTTTTGTCTGTCAAAGGGAACATAGCTGATACATTTACTTTTTTTCTTTTGTTCTTTTTTTTTTTTTTTTTTTTTGAGGTGGGGTCTCACTCTGTTGCCAGGCTGGAGTGCAGTGGTTTGATCATAGCTCACTGTAACCTCAAACTCCTGGGCTCTCATGATCGCTTCAGGCTCCTGAGTAGCTGGAGACTATCTGGTGGCTGGTTTTTCTGGGTGGCTTATTCTCTTCAAGTGGACCCACGAAACCCTAAGGTCTGCGCCACCATGCCCAGCTAATTTTTTTTTTTTTTTTTTTTTTTTTGAGGCGGAGTCTCACTCTGTCGCCCAGGCTGGAGTGCAGTGGCGCAATCTCGGCTCACTGCAAGCTCCGCTTCCCCTGTTCATGCCATTCTCCTGCCTCAGCCTCCCGAGTAGCTGGGACTACAGGCGCCCACCACCACGCCCGGCTAATTTTTTTGTATTTTTTTAGTAGAGACGGGGTTTCACTGTGTTAGCCAGGATAGTCTCCATCTCCTGACCTCGTGATCCACCCACCTCAGTCTCCCAAAGTGCTGGGATTACAGGCGTGAGCCGCCGCGCCCGGCCTAATTTTTTAAACTTTTTGTAGATCTCACTAGGTTGCCTAGGCTTGTCTCAGATTATTGGCCTCCCAAATTGCTGGGATTACAGATGTGAGCTACCAGCCCAGCCGTAAATTTCTTTTAAGCTGAGATACAGCACCCCAAAATATTTCAGTTTGTTTCATCTACATTTGGTAGCATGATGCTTAGGGAGTAATATCAACTAATTTCCCAGGTTTAAAAAAATTGTTTCCATTAAGTGTCAGAACATGATGTTTGTTCAAACTCATGTTTCTATGTATTTATTCTTTTCATTCTCCCTTCCCTCAGGAATTAGTTTTCTTAAATATGCCTAAGAAATCTGACAATAATGTAAGTAGATAACCCATTGATTCCATATACTAAGAAACCTGAAATAAGTAAAAATCCATAAAGTTTATTCAAACTTCTCTGTATTTCCTCAGGAGACATATAGATCTATATATCCAAGGAGCTATATGTGTATGCATAATATCCTCACACAATATGATATTGTACAGTTTAAATTTAGAGTATTTTAAGTATACTACTCATTTGATCTTTTTTTTTTTTTTCTTTTTTGAGACAGAGTTTCACTCCCCTCGCAGAGGCTGGAGTGCAGTGGCTTGATCTCAGCTCACTGCAGTCTCCACCTCCTGGGATCAAGTGATTCTCCTGCCTCAGCCTCCTAAGTAGCTGGGACTACAGGTGTACGCCACCATGCCCAGTTAATTTTTGTATTTTTTGTAGAGACAGGGTTTCACCATGTTTCACAGGCTGGTCTTGAACTCCTAGGCTCAAGTCATCCACCCACCTTGGGCTCCCAAAGTACTGGGATTACAGGTGTGAGCCACCACGCCCAGCCTCATTTGTTCTTAATTAGACTCCCAATGACCTTTATTATTCCTGTATTCTATAAAGAAACTGAGGTGGGCTGGCTCACACCTGTAATCCCAGCACTTTAGGCTGAGGTGGACAGATAGCTTGAGCTCGGGAGTTTGACACTAGCCTGGGCAACATGGCAAAGCCCCATCTCTACAAAAAATACAAAAAATTAGCTGGGCGTGGTGGCATGCACCTGTAATCCCAATCCCAGCTACTCAGGAGGCTGAGGCAGGAGAATCACTTGAACCCAGAAGGCAGAGGTTGCAGTGAGCCAAGATCACGCCATTGCACTCCAGCCTGAGTGACAGGGCAAGACTCTGTCTCAAAAAACAAACAAAAAAAAATTAGCCAACCGTGGTAGTGCACACCTGTGGTCCCAGCTACCATGGGGTCAGCTGCTCTGAGCCTCACTTGAGACCCAGAGGTCTAGGCTGCAGTGAGCTATGATTGTGCCAGTGTGTTCCAGCCTAGGCAACAAAGCAAGACCCTGACTGAAAAAAAAAAAAAGAAAGAAAAAGAGAAACAGAGGCTTAGAGAGGTTTAGCAACTTCCACATGATAGATCTGTAATTAAGAGCTAGTCTACAGCCAGGTGTGGTAGCGTGCGCCTGTAATCCCAGCTACTCAGGAGGCTGAAGCAAGATGATTGTTTGAGCCCAGAAGTTTGAGGCCACCCAAGGGAACCTAGTGAGACCCCATCTCAAAAAAACAAAACCAAAGAGCTAGTCTGCTATCTCCTCATGTTTCTTTCTGCTGTCTCTTTCTTACATTTTTCTAAATTGTGTATCTGAAGTATGGAAGAGTCCTGGATTTGCATCCTGGCTTTTATCAATTACTCTGCATGTGATCTTGGGCAAGCTACTTACCTTTTTTTTTTTTTTTTTTTTTTTTTTTTGAGACAGAGTCTTGCTCTGTGCCCCAGGCTGGAGTGCAGTGGCGCGATCTCGGCTCACTGCAAGCTCCGCGCCCCCGAGTTCACGCCATTCTCCTGCCTCAGCCTCCGGAGTAGCTGGGACTACAAGCGCCCGCCACCTCGCCCGGCTAATTTTCTTGTATTTTTAGTAGAGACGGGGTTTCACCGTGTTAGCCAGGATGGTCTCGATCTCCTGACCTCGTGATCCGCCCGTCTTGGACTCCCAAAGTGCTGGGATTACAGGCTTGAGCCACTGCGCCCGGCCCTTTTTTTTTCTTTTTTGAGACGGAGTCTTGCCCTGTCACCCAGGCTGGAGTGCAGTGGCGCGATCTTGGCTCACTGCAACCTCTGCCTCCTGGGTTCAAGCGATTCTCCTGCCTCAGCCTCCCAAGTAGCTGGGATTACAGGCTCACGCCACCACACCCAGCTAATTTTTTGTATCGTTAGAGATGGGGTTTCACTACATTGGCCAAGCTGTTCTCGAACTCCTGACCTCGTGATCCGCCTGCCTCAGCTTCCCGAAGTGCTGGGACTATAGGTGTGAGCCACCGTGCCCGACCAATTTACCCTTTCTTAACCTCATTTTCCTCATATACAAATTGGGAATAAGAATACCCAAGTGTGCAAATATTTTGCAAATGTAAAGTATTTACTACTATATCTGGAAGAGTTAAGTGTTCAACATATGTGAGTAATGATTTTGCTGCTTGGGTTTCAGTGTTAACTGACCCCACACTTATTTTTTTATTGTTTTCCAATATCAACATTTTACTGTACAGCTCCAAGTCTTTTCCCTGGTTTCTACATGTCACATAAATTCTTGCTTCTCCCCTTTTTATACTGTTTTACTAACCATGAATATTTTCAACTTATAGATGTTTTCAGTGTATACCCTTCCTTCTAGATTCTGTCCAAATCCCTCATTCTTAATGATACCTATCCTTACTATGTGTCCACACATACCCTTTATTCTAAAATGTGCTTTGGTGTTTTGTCTCCATGTGTATGCAGATTCTGATCTTCATGCTTAGAATGTCTTTCTCCTCCTCGCCTCAAGTTAAAACCTGAGACTGAACTCAAATGCTCTTTCCTTGGTAACACTTACTTTAACTGTCCCTCAGAAATGGAAACTTCCTAATATTTTCTATACCCCAGTACCTATCATAGAACCCATGGTATAAATATCACAAAAGAATTATTTGTAGAATAAATTATTTTTGCTTTCATTTATCTGTCTTTTTTTTTTTTTTTTGGAGACAAGAGTCTTGCTCTGTTGCCCAGGCTGGAGTGCAATGGTGCAGTCTTGGCTCATTGCAACCTCTGCCTCCCAGGTTCAAACAATTCTCCTGTCTCAGCCTCCCAAGTAGCTGGGATTACAGGGGCCTGCCACCATGCTCAGCTATTTTTTGTATTTTTTTTTTTTACTAGAAACGGGGTTTTACCATGTTGGTCAAGCTGGTCTCAAACTCCTGACCTCAAGTGATCTGCCCGCCTCTGCCTCCCAAAGTGCTGGGATTGATTACAGGCGTGAGTCACCATGCCAGGCCTAATGTCACTTCTTAATTTAAGCTTTATGGTATTGTTTGCCCTTCCATTAATTAATTCATTCAATAAGCATGCACATTTGTTGATTGCCTACTATGGGTCAGGCACTAATATAAGTACTGGGTCTATGTGTACCAAGACAAACGCCCCCAAAAATCCCAAATAGTCTATCTCTTCATAGATTTTATAGACATCAATCAAGTAATTACACAAATATGTAATTATATACAGTGATAAATATAATGAAGGAAAAGTGGAGGGAACTATGAAAGGAACCTACATAGTCTAGTCTGCAAGATCAAGGAAAATTTGCTTAAGCAAGTATAATGATTTGGATTTGTGTCCCTGCCCAAATCTCATGTTGAATTGTAATCTTCAGTGTTGGAGGAGAGGCCTGGTGGGAGGTGACTGAATCATGGAGGTGGACTTCCCCCTTGCTGTTCTTGTCATAGTGAGTTCTCACAAGGTCTGGTTTTTTAAAAGGGTGTAGCACCTCCACTATCTCTCTCTCCTCTGGCCATATAAAACTGCCTGCTTCCCCCTTTGCAATCTGCTGTGATTGTAAGTTTCCTAAGGCTTACCCAGCCATGCTTCCTGTAGAGCCTGTGGAACTGTGAGTCAAACCTCTTTTCTTTATAAATTACCCAGTCTCAGGTAGTTCTTTAGAGCAATGCAAGAATGGACTAATACAGCAAGTATATCCGAGAACTAAAGAATGGATGATATTTAATTATCTGAAGTTAGAGCAAATAGCCTCGTACAAGGTCCCTGAGGCAAATAGAATCCAGGTTCATTCAAAGAAATGAGAGGCTTAGCGTGGCTAGGGTGTAGAGTCCAGATGGGGAGGAGAGCAGATAAGTGGGCCTGGATAAGAAGATAGGACATGTAGAAATTATTGGACTTGAGCCAGAAAAGCAACTGGGGGAGGGAGATGAAGGATTCTAAACAGAAGAGTGAAATATTTGCATCTTAGAAAGAGTCTCCTGGGTACAGTGAAGAGTATGGATTGGAAGGAGACAAAAATGACTGGGGGGAAAGCAGTTCGTACACCATTGTAATCATGTAGGCAGGAGTTGATGGTTTGCATTAGCTTGCTACTGGTGGTAGAAATGGTAAGTGGACAGACATGGTTTAAAAATATTTAGAGGTAAAACTGACAATTTAGTGGTGGTTTGGATGGAGAGGGAACATGCAAATAAAGCAAACCATCAAGGATAAGCTTCTAGCTTACAATGCTGGATAGATTAGTAGTATCATTTAATGAAAAAAAGTGGAGGAAGACCTGAGATATCTCAGTTTTGGAATATTGAATTTTAGATGCCTTTGAGATAGATGCAAGGAAATGTTGATGGTAGGTTTTATAAATCTAGTAAAGAGAACTGGACTCAATATATTGCATTTCAACCTTGGCTTCTTCCTTTTTATTCCTATATAAAAATGATAATACCTACAGCTCACAATACAGTGATCACTAAATTGTAGATAATTACTGTCATTGTTCTTTTGAGTAAATGATAAATTTCTGTCACTCTGTTATTGTGACCATTTAGCCTATTCTTTGACGTTCCCCCTTCCTGGAAAGGACGTCACCTCTAATACAAGTTAGTAGTGTAGACAGAGGAATCTTTAGTTTTTCCTTTTTTTTTTTTTTTTTTTTTTTTTTGAGACGGAGTCTTGCTCTGTCGCCCAGGCTAGAGTGCAGTGGCGCAATCTCAGCTCACTGCAACCTCCGCCTCCCAGGTTCAAGCAATTCTCCTGCCTCAGCTTCCCGAGTAACTGGGATTATAGGCACCTGCCACCGCACCTGGCTAATTTATGTATTTTTGGTAGAATGGGGTTTCACCATCTTGGCCAGGTTGGTCTCAAACTCTATGATTCCTACTTATGAAAAATAATATCCATATAGGTCTAGTCTTATCACAAATATTTTCTATACAATATGCTGGTGAAGTATGATATATAGTATGTAACGGTTGCAAGAATAACTTTTTTTTCCTTTTTGAAAACTGAAAATGACATTTTAGCCAACCTTTCTTAGGGAATTTAAACAAGATTTACTTTTTTCATTAATTAATCTACTTACTTTCATGAGTTTTAAAACTCATAAGGCATTACACAAATCTACAAATGTGTTTAAATTGCATATAACTATAAACACACATACACACACACAAATGAGCGCATGTCAAACTGGTGAAATCTGATTAAGGTCTATGGATTATACTAGTGTCAGTGTTCCTGAATTTGATAGTTATGTGAGTTGGTACTATTGGGGGAAACTGGGTAAAGGGTACATATGACCTCTCTTTTCTATTTTTGTAACTTTCTATGAATCTATAACTTTTCAAAATAAAAAATTTAAAGACATAAGACAAAAGAAATTTCATCTTTTTGTTAATCAGAGAATCAGATAAATTACAGAATTTAATTATTTACAATATGAAAATTTACTGATAATATTTGATAGAAAAGCTACTAAAGCCATAAACCAGGATAACATGATTAAAAATATAACCTAAGACAAAAATTTATACAAGACATTGAAAGAAACATTTTCTTTTTCTTTTTTTTTTTTTTTGAGATGGAGTCACGCTGTGTTGCCCGGTTGGAGTGCAGTGGCATGATCTCGGCTCAGTGCAACCTCCACCTCCCGGGTTCAAGCAATTCTCCTGCCTCAGCCGCTCGAGTAGCTGGCACTACAGGTGCACGCCACCACACCCAGCTAATTTTTGCATTTTTAGTAGAGACAGGGTTTCACCATGTTGGCCAGGATGGTCTCGATCTCTCGACCTCGTGATCCGCCCGCCTCGGCCTCACAAGTGCTGGGATTACAGGTCTGAGCCACTGCGCCCTGCCGAAAAAAACATTTTTTTACAGAGTAACATGATCAAGCTCCAGTATAGGTCTAGCAATTACAAAATTATGCACATGCATCAGTTTCTTGATCTCTTTCATAGGCCTGTGTATACATTAAAATGGTATCCTTAGGCCAGGTATGGTGGCTCTTGCCTTTAATCCCAGCCCTTTGGGAGGCCAAGACAGGTGGATTACATGAGGCCAGGAGTTCAGGACCAGACTGGCCAACATATTGAAACCCCATCTGTACTAAAAATACAAAACTTAGCTTGGCATGGTGGTGCCTGTAATCCCAGCTGCTCGAGAGGCTGAGGCAGTTGAATCGCTTGAACCTGGGAGGTGGAGATTGCAGTGAGTTATGATCATGCACTCCAGCCTGGACAACAGAGAGACTCTGTCTAAAAAATAAAAAAATAAAATGGTATCCTTATAACTCAAATGAAATAATGAAATTTATTAATATCTTTTAGTGCAAAAACATATGCTTGTTTTTGTTTTTGCTGCACAAATACACAATTCTGGGTCATACTGAAGCACACGTAGACTTCATTTTCAAGTCTGAGATGAGATGAAATGAGATGATTTTTGTTCTTGCTCTTGTTGCTTGTTAAATAAGGAAAAGCTTCTTTATATATGAGAATGTGGCGAGTGCCACAAAATGTTCATTGTTTATTGCAGGATACTTTTCTTTCACAGAAATCGGGAACTTGTCTAGGGGCAGATCAGTAGTAAATTTCATCTTTAGTGTACTGTCACACTGCACTAAGTTTTCCTCTTTCAGATTCTCAGGCTGAGCAGAAGATTCAGAGAAGGGATCCCATACCCAGTCATACATTTGAGTTGAAAGGGAAGAAAAATTCCTGTTAATTTTATTGTGTGAGTTTTCCAAAGGTGGCTTTCAATAAGACTTGAAATTTACTGATATTCTTCACTCTGAGCTAAAATAGCAGTAGAAACATTTTTTTTTTTTTTTTTTTTTTTTTTTTTGAGGCGGAGTCTCGCTCTGTCGCCCAGGCTGGAGTGCAGTGGCGCGATCTCGGCTCACTGCAAGCTCCGCCTCCCGGGCTTACGCCATTCTCCTGCCTCAGCCTCCCGAGTAGCTGGGACCACAGGCGCCCGCCACCTCGCCCGGCTAGTTTTTTGTAATTTTTAGTAGAGACGGGGTTTCACCATGTTAGCCAGGATGGTCTCGATCTCCCGACCTCGTGATCCGCCCGTCTCGGCCTCCCAAAGTGCTGGGATTACAGGCTTGAGCCACCGCGCCCGGCCAGTAGAAACATTTTTAAAATTTCCTTTTACAGTAGATTTTTTAAAAGATTGTTTCTTTTTAAATCCACTTTTATATGTATTATCTTTACATTGTTTTTACTTAGAAAATGACAAGAATATTATAGTATAGTAAGTAGAAATTAACATAAAATTCATGTTTTACTATCTGGACATCTATCCAAGAGCTGGCAACCAAACTAGCTCGTTCTTACTCTGGTTTAAATTAAGTCAGCCATGCTCCTGGAGTGATTTTTAATTGTTTTCCTTGCTTTCTGACATCATTCTCCACTTGTTAACTTGATAACATGTTAAACTACTGCCAATTTTTTGGAGTTTCCTGTTCTTTCTCACTCACAATTATGTCTTGGGGATACTAGGGGAGTTGTCAAACTGCTATTGCTGGCATTCCCACATGTGTCCTTGATATTTTTCTACTTTACATGGAACAGAAAGTACTACAAAATCTGTAAGCTGAAGATGCTTTTTTTTTTGGTTTGAGACGGAGTCTCGCTGTGTCACCCAGACTGGAGTGCAGTGGTGCGATCTCGGCTCACTGCAAGCTCCGCCTCCCGGGTTCATGCCATTCTCCTGCCTCAGCCTCCCGAGTAGCTGGGACTACAGGTGCCCACCACCACGCCCGGCTAATTTTCTTGTATTTTTTTTAGTAGAGACGGGGTTTCACCGTTTTAGCCAGGATGGTCTTGATCTCCTGACCTCGTGATCCACCCACCTCGGCTTCCCAAGGTGCTGGTATTACAGGCATGAGCTGCTGCGCCTGGCCTGAAGATACCTTTTTGAGGTTCTTGCATCCATGCCATGACAAACTGCTAAACATGTACAGTTCTGAAGCACAACATTTCTTAGCACTATAATTTATCCTTTTTTGCTTTAGATTAAGGACTTTATGTGCAGTCCTTTCTAGAAACCAGGAAACAGTTGTTAAGGTCCTTTCCAGCCTCATAATTGCAAAACCTCCAACGTCACTGCTGTACTAGTGATTTCTGGATCTAAATCTTCTTGTTAAATCAAGAAAAAACACTCTGACCTAGTGCGGTGGCTCACACCTGTAATCCCAGCACGTGGGGAAGGACAAGGTAGGCAGATTACCTGAGGTCAGGAGTTTGAGACCAGCCTGGCCAACATGGCAAAACCCCATCTCTCCTAAAAATATAAAAATGAGCCAGGCATAGTGGTGCACGCCAGTAATCTCAGCTACTCAGGAGGCTGAGGCAAGAGAATCACTTGAACCCAGGAGGTGGAGATTGCAGTGAGCTGGGATTGCACCACTGCACTCCAGCCTGGGAGAGAGAGCAAGATTCCGTCTCAATAAATAAATAGATAAATACATAAATAAATAAATAAGAATTAGCTGGGCATGGTGGTATGCACCTGTAATCCCAGCTCAGGAGGCTGGGGTGGGAGAATGGTTTGAACCCAGGAGGCGGAGGTTGCAGTGAGCCGAGATGACGCCACTGCACTCCAGCCTGTCAACAGAGTGAGACTATGATGCAGAAAAAAGAAGAAAAGAAAAAACACTCTTTGTATCTATTAGAAATAGACTTTTAAATTCCACCTCTCTCATTTCAACTTAGATTAAGATGAAGTAGCAAGCACTTTTAAGAGAATATTTTAACTACACGATTATATGATAACATGTACAGGGATTATTTTTAAACTTTAGGTGGTGAATTCAAATATACTTATATTTTATCTCTGAGTGAGCTCCTTTATAAAAACTTTTTAGAATCATATAATGTTTAACCTGGGAAGAACTTTGAATAGGATGCTAGGACCCAGAAAACATGAATGATTTGCTGTATCAGTTAGTAGCTAAGCTGGGACTTAGCTTCAGAATGTAAACATTTGTCAAACTTAATTGCAGGAGTTGTCACAAGCAGGCCAGGATGTGACTCATAGAGTATTATGCAAATTAAGCTCTTTGTACTGTATATGAAAAACAGTTTTTTGTTTTTTAAGGAAGCTAACTTTGGTATTGGTTGGACATGATCTCCAGAGAAGTATCTATCTGTGTTAGAGTGTTCTGGTTTGTTGTTTCCAAAAGTATTTTTCTGAAATAATACTATAATCATGTGACTTGCACTGACTGTGTTGATGGTTGTTTATTAATGTATATTGTCTGATCCTACAAATGTGCTTTTTCTTTTTAATCGCTATGTGACCTCAGGCAAATCCTTAACTATTTCCATTGTTTTAACTAGAAAATGTAGCATTAGTACTACCACGATTATCTGTAAGTCCTAAGATACTGTGCAGACTCTACATGGAATTTATTTTTTAATATGGATAACTGAATCTCTTCACCTCTTTTTAGAGCTGACCTAAAAAATAAAAACAAAAAACATAGCCCTTTATTTATTTTTGCCAAAACTAAAGATGAATGATGTAATTATGTGAAGAAAAGGGAAATTTTGGCTGAAATAACAGGGACTCTTACCAGATTTATCAAGAACTAAACATTAATATATGAAACACTTAGCATAGATATGTGATGATTTAAATGAAAGAATGTGTGAATAAATAAATACATGAAAAGGTAGAGAGAAATTATCTACAATTTCCTTTAGCAAATAAATTGTCTAATAGTTTGTATATATACATATGTAATACCTCTGAAAAGAATTTATTCAGTTACTTTGTTCTGAGGCACATGGTATGTATAATAATGAAGGAATCCAAAATGATGTCGTGTAACATATTTTGCATGTATTTTCCATTGAAATTTTAAGGAATTACTGTTGTGAAGTCTAGATTCTGATACCAGTCTGGCTAATTAGCTGTGAAACCTTTTGCATGTCTTTTCACTTCTTTCATCTTTCATTTTATTCTTATAAAATAAATGATGGTTTTTAGATATCTTATCACTATGAAATTTGAAGATTATATGCAATAGCAGATGTTCATAGAGATCTTCAAATGATAATTATTTTAGTTGAATATCTGCTCACTTTGGTTAAGATTCACACATTGTTTCTTAGTTTATATAGTTTTGTCCTCTTTTCTCCTAAGATCTCAGTGGTTCAATAGCATCCCCAGATGTCAAATTAAATCTTGGCGGAGATTTTATCAAAGAATCTACAGCTACTACATTTCTGAGACAAAGAGGGTATGGCTGGCTTCTGGAAGTTGAAGATGATGATCCTGAAGATAACAAGCCACTCTTGTATGTAAAAATAATAATACATATTTTTTGGTTTTTAGAGCTAGTCTGTGGGATGATTATATTCTTTCTGGTTATGTAGAGAGAAAACATTAACCTTTTTGGTCAAAAGCTATAGCAATTGTCAGTTTTACTAGCAATTTAAAAAACTGAAATAATAATGAGAGAATATTTTTTAACCAATTAAAAAACAAAAATTAAAAGAATGGTAATCCTGTATCTCACACACATGTATGTCTACTCCAGCTTACCTGGGTCTGTCAACTATCTGAAGTAATCATGCAGTTTAAAAAAGCAAGGCTCTTAGGTACTTGCTGTTGAAATTAAGTTTCGGACAAATTAAGATTTCCAAAAAGATTACCACTCCAAAATCTCTTCAATATAGAAATTCTAGAGCTGCCACTGGGAGGAGAGCTACATATAAAGAGGCTTTCACTTTCTTTATAGTATCTGAAATTTTGTGGTTATCTGGAGAAAAAAGTAAAGAAATAATTTTGAAAAGAAGAACCTATAGCCTAGTAAAATTGAGGCATTTCTGGAATCTTCTTTGTATTAATTATCAGTAGAGTAAGTGCTGAAATTTCTTAATGTTAATACACCATATATTTGCCAGGCATAGTGGCTCACGCCAGTAATCCCAGCACTTTGGGAGGCTGAGGTGGGCGGATCACTTGAGATTAGGAGTTCAAGACGAGCCTGGCCAACATGGCGAAACCCCATCTCTACTAAAAATACAAAAAAAAATTAGCTGGGCGTGGTGGCACGGGCCTGTAGTCCCAGTTGCTCAGGAGGTTGAGGCATGAGAATCGCTTGAACCCGGGAGACAGAGGTTGCAGTGAGCCAAAATTGCACCACTGCACTCCAGCCTGGGTGAGAAAGCAAGACTCTTATCTCAAAAACCAGCAAAAAAAGCATATATCATCAAATCAAAGACACTATTGATTATAAGATGAAGTTATTTTACATATTAATTAAACAGAAAAGTGCATAAGACAGCATAAAGCTGGGACATCAAAGAGCTGTCTCCTTATTAGTGTAAGGATGAATGAGAAATAACTTATAACACAGAAAGAGACAGCAAGGAAGTTTGCTTCAGTTTGGCAGTGGATAAGATGTTGAAGGAAAGAAAGAATTTCCCCAGAGAATGTAAAACCCACACTGGTTCTCATATGGGTTTGCCATCTGAATTAGGCCCAAAAAGTCTCAAGCAGAAAATTTTACTTAAAGTTTTCTTAAATAGTGCCTCCAGGAGACTGGCGAAAGGAAAGGTAAATATTAGAAACACTTGGTGTCACTCCAGGCTGATGATTGTAAGATACCAGTGATTGAGATATATTCCACATTTAGAGATGTTGGAATGTTAAAAATGTACACCTTGGAATTAGTGAAATGTGGCACTTCAAATGCAAATGTTTTGTTGACCTATGGAGATTATACTGTCTTATTTAAAGTTTTCTTAATTTTTTTTGCAACTGTTTTAGTATTTGGAAATGTGTGCCTTTTGAGAATTTTTATTTTAAAATTATAGGGAAGAATTGGACATCGATCTAAAGGATATTTACTACAAAATTCGATGTGTTTTGATGCCAATGCCATCACTTGGTTTTAATAGACAAGTGGTGAGAGACAATCCTGACTTTTGGGGTCCTCTGGCTGTTGTTCTTTTCTTTTCCATGATATCATTATATGGACAGTTTAGGGTAAGTATATCTTATTTTATACAAATTCTAAATATTTTGAGAGTTTCAAAAATTAAATATAAGATATTAACTGTAATATACCATATTATGTTTGAGAAATGCTTTACCCATTATTTCTCACTTGTTCCTAAAACTGTTCCATAATTAAGTGAGGAGTACCTTAGATTAATGCTTTCATACTTTTCCACATCACGATTGACATAGAATGGCCAGATGTGGTGATTCACGCCTGTAATCCCAGCACTTTGGGAGGCCGAGGCTGGTGGATCACGAGGTCAGGAGATTGAGACCATCCTGGCCAACAAGGTGAAACCCTGTCTCTACTAAAAATACAAAAAAAGTATCTAGGTATGGTGGTGCACGCCTGTAATCCCAGATATTCGGGAAGCTGAGGCAGGAGAATCGCTTGAACCCGGGAGGCAGAGGTTGCAGTGAGCCGAGATCGTGCCACTGCACTCCAGCCTGGCGACAGAGTGAGACTCCATCTCAAAAAAAAAAAAAAAAAAAAAAAAAAGTATTAGTATTTGTATAGCACACTGGGGTAAATGGATAGAACCACTTCCAGCTGACCAGAAGTCACCAGAAGGGCTGCTCATGTACCTTCTGATTTTCCCAATTAACAGTTTGAAATGTAATACTCATATTCATATTTCTTACCTTTTATTCATTCATAATTCTGTTCTTAAAATGACCATTACTTTAAATGAATGATGAGAAGGATTCCATCAGTATTTGTTTTTATACTACTACTGGTATTTTAATCCCTTTGTCCTACTTTCAGATACTTTATTACTAAAACACAACATATATACATCACTCCCTCATGCAAAGTTTAAGGCTTTGAGGGGGTAAAAAGTTACTGTTCACCACAGGGATTTGGAAATGAATGAGTTTCTGGTGTCTGCTCTAATAAATTGCTACAAGCTTAGTGGTTTTAAGTAATACAGATTTATTTTACAGTTCTGAATGTCAGAAGTCCAAAATGAGTCATAAAGCTTTGACCAAGGTCAAAATGTCTACATGGCTGGTTCCTGTGGAGGCTCCAGGGCAGAATCTGTTGCTTGTTTCTTTTACTTCCAGAGGCTGCCAGCATTCCTTGGCTTCTGGCTACATCACTATGATTTCTGGTTCCATGATCACATTACCTTCTTCTCCATTATACTTAAATCTCCTTGAGTTTCCATCTTTTTTTTTTTTTGAGATGGAGTTTCATTCTTGTTGCCCAGGCTGGAGTGCAATGGCATGATCTCAGCTCACTGCACCCTCTGCCTCCTGGCTTCAAGCGATTCTTCTGCCTCAGCATCCCAAATAGCTGGGATTACAGACATGCACCACCACCCTCAGCTAATTTTGTATTTTTAATAGAGATGGGGTTTCACCATGTTGGTCAGGCTGGTCTCAAACTCCTGACCTCAGGTAATCTGCCTACCTTGGCATCCCAAAGTGCTGGGATTACAGGCTGAACCGCTGTGCCCAGCCTCATTTTTCATCTTTTAAGGACAATTGTTACTACATTTAAGGCCCACCAAGGTAATCCAGAATAATCTCTCCATCACAAGATACTTTATGCATTACTATACTAGTCCTATTAATATTTACCCTAGATTAGTAAATATCAGATATCAGATATTTTATATCAGATATTCTGTTTATATCAGATATTCTGTTAAAGTGTTGCAAAGACCATTGAAGAAGGTGAATGGAGACTCTGGTCTCCTACTTACCACTGATTCTTCATCTAGAACATCTCTAATTGTATCTGTTTTGTATAATCTTTCGTCTGAACAAAGGGTTCTAAGGTTAAAAACAGAAGATTAGGCCCATGCCTACAGGCCAAGGCGGGTGGATCATGAGGTCAGCAGTTCAAGACCAGCCTGGCCAAGATGGTGAAACCCCATCTCTCCTAAAAATACAAAAATTAGCTGGGCATGGTGACAGGTAGCTGTAATCCCAGCTACTCGGGAGGTTGAGGCAGAGAATTGCTTGAACCTGGGAGGTGGAGGTTGCAGTGAGCCAAGATCGCGCCATTGCACTCCAGCCTGGGCGACAGAGTGAGACTCTGTCTCCAAAAAAAAAAAAAAGGAAAAAAAAAAAAAACAGATTACTATACCATCATAGAATGTCACTCAATTTGGATTTACTTGATGTTTTCTCATGATTTGATTTGGATTATGCATTTTTGGCAAGAATATCTCAGAAGTGACATTGTCCCCCTCTCTGTATACTGACAGGGAATGTGTGATACTGATACGTCTTATTATTGGTGATATTAACCTTGATCACTTGGTTAGGTGATGGGGTAGTATCTGTTCAATTTCTCCAGTGTAAAGTTACTATTTTTCTCTTTGTAATTAATAAATATCTTATGGAGATACTTTGCAACTATGCAAATATTCTGTTTCCCATCTAACTTTAGACTACTAATTTTAGCATCCGTTGGTAGATCGTGCATGTAGTAATTATTACTATAATGTTTACAGAATGATGATTTTTCTGTTTCCCTCATTCATTTTATTCTTTGAGTTATAATCCAGTACTGTCATAATTTATTTTATTGCTCAGATTTTTCAAGCTTTAACCATTGGGAGCTCCTTCAACTTGCCTTGTGTCTCGTTTCAACATATCCCATTCTTTTTTTTTTCAGTACTTACTTTCCTTCTTACTTCACACAGTGTTCTGGGCTAATCTTGTATTTTGCCTGCCCTAGCCTTGGAATCAACCATTCTTTTTTTTTTTTTCTCTTGAGACGGAGTTTCACTCTTGTCACCCAGGCTAGAGTGCAGTGGTGTGATCTCAGCTCACCACAACCTCTGCCTACCAGTTTCAAGTGATTCTCCTGCCTCAGCCTCCCGAATAGCTGGAATTACAGGCATGCGCCACCATGCCCGGCTAATTTTGTAATTTTTTTTAGTAGAAACGGAGTTTCTCCATGTTGGTCATGCTGGTCTTGAACTCCCGACCTCAGGTTAGCTACCCGCCTCAGCCTCCCAAAGTGCTGGGATAACAGGCATGAGCCACTGCACTGGCCAACCATTTCTTTAAGAAGTCCTGATCGAGACCATCCTGGCTGACACGGTGAAACCCCGTCTCTACTAAAAAATACAAAAACTTAGCCGGGCGAGGTGGCGGGCGCCTGTAGTCCCAGCTACTCGGGAGGCTGAGGCAGGAGAATGGCGTAAACCCAGGAGGTGGAGCTTGCAGTGAGCTGAGATCCGGCCACTGCACTCCAGCCTGGGCGACAGAGCGAGACTCCGTCTCAAAAAAAAAAAAAAAAAAAAGAAGTCCTACTTCCTTTAATTAGGAAATGATATTTAGAAACCAGTTTCTGGGGCTGGTCATGGTGGCACACTACTGTAATCCCAGCACTTTGGGAGGCTGAGGTGGGAGGATCACTTGAGCTCAGGAGTTCGAGACCAGTCTGGGCAACATAGTGAGACCTGGTCTCTCTTAAGTAAATAAGTAAATAAACAAATAACATAGCAAGACTTTGTCTCTATTAAATAAATACATAAATAAAATAATAAATAATAAAAGAAACCAGTATCTGGGCAATAAATGTGCTTATGTTGCTACTGGGGTGTTATATCTAGACCATCCCAGCAGACAGAGCTTGAAAATATAAATATATGTATGTATCATTACACTAAGTTTGAAGAGTTAAAATTGTCTGAAATGGCTTCCATATTCTATTACTTGAATAAATATGTAACATAAATTTTAAAGACTTCCAGAGAAGATTGATAACTTACTTCAGAAATAATTTTTTCTTGTGGGATGCTGTAAAACAGGGGGTTGATAGTAAACACTTTTTTTGCAATAATCTTTTATCATAGATTTTGAAATACTGAGGTTTCTTTAGGCAATTGATAATTACTAAGATTTTAATTTGGATGTAAAACTGTATCACACATTATATTCTTATTAAGTTTTGCAATGATACCTGAGAGCCCACATAACATCTCTATGACCTGAAATTGGGCGTGCTAAACTGTCATTTATGGCAGAGAATTGAGTTATTGGAAAATTATCAGCTTATTTGGTATAAAAATATTAATTGCATGATATTTCTCCCTAAGGTGGTCTCATGGATTATAACCATTTGGATATTTGGTTCACTAACAATTTTCTTACTGGCCAGAGTTCTTGGTGGAGAAGTAAGTAGTTTATTTTGAAAATAACCTTTCTTTTTTATGGTGAGCTTGATTTTTGATACTGCAGATGTCATCATTAGCTATACAAGAAACTGTTTCTTGTCCCAGAATTGCTTTATGCTAGTTCCTTTAAGATGATCAACATTAGTATTGTGCTTACTCAATAAATGGTACGAGAAATGAGGAAAAAGAAAATATCCCGTCCCATTTATGAAGTAATTGCAGCCTTTTAGGGAAGCATAGAATTTATTTTTTTATTTATTAATTTTTTTTTTTTAATGGAATCTTGCTTTGTCATCCTGCTGTAGTGCAGTGGGGCAATCTCGGCTCTTTGCAACCTCCACCTCCTGGGTTCCCAATTCTCCTGCCTCAGCCTTCCAAGTAGCTGGGAGTATAGACATGTGCCACCACGCCTGGCTAATTTTTGTAATTTTAGTAGAGACAGGGTTTCACCATGTTGGCCAGGCTGGTCTCGAACTCCCAACCTTAAGTGATCTACCCGCCTTGGCCTCCCTAAGTGCTAGGATAACAGGTGTGAGCTACCGCGCCCAGCCAAAATTTATTTATTTATTTATTTATTTATTTGTTTGTTTATTTTGAAGCAGAGTCTTGCTCTGTCACCCAGGCTAGAGTTCGGTGGTGCGATCTCGGCTCACTGCAAACTCCGCCTCCCGGGTTCAAGCAATTCTCCTGCCTCAGCCTCCCGAGTAACTGGGATTACAGGTGCCCACCACTGTGCCCAGCTAAGTTTTGTATTTTTTAGTAGAGATGGGGTTACACCATCTTAGCCAGGCTGATCTTGAACTCCTGACCTCATGATCCACCCGCCTCAGCCTCCCAAAGTGCTGGGATTACAGGCATGAGCCACCATGCCCGGCCTATTTCATTTTTGTTTTTTTTGAGATGGAGTCTCACTCTGTGTCACCCAGGCTGGAGTACAGTGGCATAATCTTGGCTCACTGCAACCTCCACCTCTCAGGTTTAAGCGATGCTCCTGCCTCAGCCTCCCGAGTAGCTGGGATTACAAGCACTTGCCACCCTGCCCAACTAATTTTTGTATTTTTAGTAGAGATGGGGTTTCACTATGTTGGTCAAGCTAGTCTCGAACTCCCGACCTCAGGTGATCCGCCTCGGCCTCCCAAAGTGCCAGGATTACAGGTGTGAACCACTGCACCCAGCCAGAATTTATTCTTGGAAATTCTCAAATGTTTTGATCTCACGTTGCCAAAGAGATTTGTAACAATAAACCAACTACATTTTAACATAAACAATACATTTAAAGAAAAACAACCATATTTTCCAAAACAAGAGAGTTAGAAGCATAGCATTGTTTTACATTTTTGTAAGTAGCTTTAATGTCTGGCTGAATGGAAATCGGATTCTAATATATGCTTTTTCCATTCAATCTGTTAAGATATATTATTTTGGCTAAAGTATCTGAAGAAAATAAGGCTTTATACAGGTATATAATTGAAAAGGGAGAGTATTTTAGTAACCTTTTCAGATGATTGTGAATATTCTCTGATATCACACCAGAACTCAAAGGGGCTGGATGCCGTGGTTCATACCTGTAGTTCCAGCACTTTGGGATGCTGATGCAGGAGGATCGCTTGCACCCAGGAGTTCCAAGACCAGCCTGGGCAACGTAGGGAGACCCTATCTCTTTAAAAATTAGCCAGGCATAGTAGTGTGTGCTTGTGGTCCGAGCTACCAGGGACTGAGGTAGGAGGCTTGCCTGAGCCTGAGGGATTATGGCTGTGGTGAGCTGTGTTTGTGCCACTACACTCTAGCCTGGCTGACAGTATGATCTTGTCTAAATAAATAAATAAGGACTTTTGAGCTGGGTATGGTGGCGCACGCCTGTAGTCCCAGCTACTTGGGAGGCTGAGGCAGGAGGATCACTTGAGCCCAGGAGTAGTTGTTGGTTTTTTGGTTTTTGTTTTAGCCTGGCCAGTATGGTGAAATCCCGCCTCTACTAAAAATACAAAAATTGCCGTGCATGGTGGCTCACACCTGTCATCCCAGCACTTTGGGAGGCTGGGGCGGGTGGATCACCTGAGGTCGGGAGTGCGAGACCAGCATGTCCAACATGGAGAAACCTCATCTCTACCAAAAATACAAAATTAGCCAGATGTGGTAGCGTATGCCTGCAATCCCCGCTACTCGGGAGGCTGAGGCAGGAGAATTGCTTGAACGCGGGAGGCAGAGGTTGTGGTGAACCATGATTGCGCCATTGCACTTTAGCCTGGACAATAAGAGCGAAACTCTGTCTCAAAAATAATAATAATAATAATAACAACAAAAATTAGCTGGGCATGGTGGCACACGCCTGTAGTCCCGGCTACTCAGGAGGCCGAGGCAGAAGAATCTCTTGAACCTGGAAGGCGGAGGTTACGGTAGCTGAGATCGCGCCACTGCACTCCAATCTGGGCAACAGAGGGAGATCCGTCTTTAAAAAAACTTTATTTTTTCCCTTCTATTTTCAGTTTCATAAGTGAATGATATTAGAATATGTTCGATCGAGCATCTTAATAAAACTTTTTAATTAATTTAGAGTAACATCTGTGAAACTTTTTTACTCTGCATATGGAAATTTAAAATAATTCTAATAGACACAAAATTATATTTGTTTATATATTATTTCTTGTGTCCTAGACAAAATCTAGTATAATATATGAAAATATATATCATTATGTTTTTTGGTAATTCAAGACTGTTGATGTAGGAGTTTAGGGGCCTAGATTTTAATTTGAACACTGACACCTTACTAGCTTTGCTTTCCTAAGCAAAGCATTGTTTCTCTCTAAGAATCAATTTCTTCACAATAGGGACAATAATGCCTGTTTCATAGGGTTGTTATTTCATTTGATCTCCACAGCATGTGAAGCCCTATCACAGAACTTGGCATAAAGTAGTCACTAAAAAATATTTTTCTCTTCAGTCTCTCCTGGCCACCTTCCCTTTCTTTCTGGTCTGCATTGGTAACATCTAGGTTCTCTAGACCTTGGATTTTTCATCTGAATGGGATGTAGTGACAAAATGCAATGTAGAGATATACTGAAGGTAGTATGAAACTCAAGAGAGGTAAATGCTGGAAATGTAGATTTGGGTATTAGCAAATGTATTTTAATTGAAACCATGTTGGTTGGTGAGACTGCCCAGGAACATGGGAGACTATATGATAATTTGAAATAATGAGTATAATAGATTATGATTTATTCTTAATGCTCACATTTATTTGAATACAGCAAGGAATATGTGGTGTTCAATTTTGATTAAAATGAGTATCTTGATTTCTATGACATTTATTTGAAATTTTCAAAATTCACAGGTTGCATATGGCCAAGTCCTTGGAGTTATAGGATATTCATTACTTCCTCTCATTGTAATAGCCCCTATACTTTTGGTGGTTGGATCATTTGAAGTGGTGTCTACACTTATAAAAGTAAGTTAAGGATTATGTATTACATAGTTTACTGTTTTCCAGTATCAAAAGTATACTAGGCCTCTGTCTGGGAATATTGTGATATAAAACTCTTTATCAAACAGTTGGTAGTATTTTGGAAGTGACCTTTCTTACTGATTTTACCAGTTATATTTCTTTTATTTTTTTCCTTTTTAATCACCAGATATTACCATTTGTCTAGGGGGAAAAACAAAGAGCAAATCAGGTTTCAGGATATTATAGTCAGATTTTTTTTTTTTTTTTTTTTTTTGAGATGGAGTCTTGCTCTGTCACCCAGGCTGGAGTGCCTCCCAGATTCATGTGATTATCCTGCCTCTGCCTCCCTAGTAGCTGGGACTACATGTGTGTGCCACCACGCCTGACTAATTTTTTGTTTTTAGTAAAGATGGGGTTTCACCATGTTGGCCAGACTGGTCTTGAACTTCTGACCTCAGGTGATCTGCCTGCCTTGGCCTCCCAAAGTGCTGGGATTACAGGCATGAGCCACCATACCCGGCCTGGTCAGCATTTTTTAAATGTTGAATTTAAAAGTTATTTTCTATATTTATAATATGAGTTCATCTGACAGATTTTGAGGGGAATATTTATTTAAAATTCCACTGGACATTTATTTAGTAACTGTTACTCCTGTTTGAATAGTAACTTTCCTGTCAAATATGATAGATGTGTTTCTAATAAATTGGATTTTCCGTAATGCAGAGATCAGGACTTCTTTGTGTTATTTATGTTAAATTAACATATGTACATACACTTAAACATCTACTGATAAGTATTAATAAATAGTAATGTATTTATTACTATTTGAGTAATATAACTTAAACATTGGAATTTATTAATGTTGAACAACTTTGGGGAATAAGTGACTGCCTTGACACATGTATGTATATTACACAGTGAATATAATTTTGTTCTTTATGGAGAACGGAACTTTTAAAGACTATGACTTTCAGAACTGATGTTATGTAACCTCCACATGAAAGTATTTGTTTTTAAGTAGCTGAGCCAGTTGAAATTATTGCTAATTTCAATATAAAAGAAATAATGATTCCTGTTAGAATTACGTTAAGCTGATACTGATAATAAGCATTGGGTATTGAAAGTGTAGTTTTTGGAACTAATCAGTTCTAAATTCAAATCCTGGTTCTGCCACTTAGTTGTTGTCTGGTCTTCCAAGGTATCTTAACGTTTCTTACCGTCACTTTGTTGTTAACAATGGTAAACTTAACAACTGCGTTTTAGGGTTTGTTACAAAGAGTTTAAAGTATATATAATGCTGACCAGGCATGGTGGCTACGGCCTATAATCCCAGCACTTTGGGAGGCTGAGGCGGGTGGATTACTTGAGCTCAGGAGTTTGAGATCAGCCTGGGCAACATGTCTAAACTCCATCTCCACAAAAAATTAGGCAGATGTGGTGGCAGGTACCTGTGGTCTCAGTTCCTTGGGAGGCTGAGGTGGGAGGATTGCCTGGGCCCATGAGGCCATGGCTGTAGTGAGCCATGATTGCACCACTGCACTCCAGCCTGGGTGACAGAGCAAGACCCTGTCTCTGCCTAGTACAGTGCTTGGCACAGAGTAGGCACTCAAGCTGTTGTTATTACAAATATTATAAAATAGGCCAGGTATGGTGGCTCACCTTCGTAAATCCCAGCAATTCAGCAGGCTGAGGTGGGTGGATCAGTTGAGCCCAGTTTGAGACTCAACCATTTATCCAAAAATACAAAAATTAGTCGGGCATGGAGGCATGCACCTGTTAGTCGTAGCTACTCAGGAGGCTGAGATGGGAGGATCGCCTGAGCCCAGGAGGTCGAGGCTGCAGTGAGCGGTGATTGTACCCCAGTGTAGGCGACAGAGTGAGACCTTGTCTCAATAAAAATCCAAATTATAATATTTTGAGATAATCTTTGTGTTTAAACACTTCAGAGACTAAAGAGACCTTGTTTTCTTCTTCAGTATAACCCTAAAGTCTTTTTTTGAAATTGGCATTATTAGAACTTAGTTTAAAGTCAACGTTGCAGCAGACATTTAATTACTCCTATTCCAGCCTTAGTGAACATACCACTCACTCACGATCACTTCCTGGTGTGTGCTTTTTCACTTGGGTTAAGCTTGTTTCTGAGACTACTCCCAAAATGGTTAAAACCGTTGTTCTCTGGTCATTTTTAATCATGTAGTTCATCTGAAAGTTGGACCTTAATATTCTTTATACAACATATAAATCATTATAAAATAGAAAACTCTTTTTTATATCATTAAAACTTTAGAATAAAATTGTTTTTAAACTTCAGACTATTCTGTGGCAAAATTTTTTTTCTGATCACTTACTCTTCTGAGTTAGTGAGCTATTACACATTTCTTATTTCAGTCTGTGGTTTGTTGAGAAATACGATGCGAAATTAATCAGTAAACTCTAACATTAGAATATATAGTTTAAGTGCACTGATTTTATTTAACATCAAATCTCGTAATACTTGTCACTCTTCAACCATTTATAATGAAAACAATTTAATCATGATATACAAATGCAATTTGATCAAATTTTATTTTATATATTTCCCTGTACTTTTGTGTATGTTTGAATTATTTTGTAGGGTGACTTTTTTTTTTTTTTTTTAAGTTCAACAAACCCAGTGGAAAACTGGACCAGACCAAATACATTTTTAATAAGTTTGCCAATATTTAGTTTTTACCTGTATAGCAGTGATTCTCAACTGAGGTCGATTTTGTCCCCCAGGGGATGTTTGTCAACATCTGGAGGTATTTTTGAGAAGTGTTACTAGTATATAGTGTGTAGAGGGCAGGGATGCTGCTAACCATCCTATAATGCACAGGATAGCTCCCCACAGCCAAGAAGTATGCAGCCTAAAATGTCAATATTGCAAGGTTTAGAAACTCTGCCTTGTGCCAGGTCTGTTCGTATTATAGTTTCCCTGATTTCCCTTGAAGTTTTTCCTTAATTTTATGCTGTAAATTGTGTTAGTTGACTACATCAATAAGTATTGCATAAGTTTCCAGTAGAAATAATTTAGAAGTATGTATGTGTGTAATCCAAAAACTATAGTATACTTTATTTAAACTCTTGACCAAAATGTGGTCTTGTTTTTCTCTTTTTTATTCAACCCTGTATTTCTACCTATTCTTGGGGAAAAACTTAATAAATATTGTATAAAATTTTTACTTAATCGATTTTCTTATTTAGAAGGAAAAAGAAAATTTCCTACTTTGCAGGAATTAGTTTTCTCTCAGTAATTTGGTGTAATAATAGTTTTTTCAAAAGTTGGCTAATCATAATTACCAGGGAACTTAATTTAAAATACTGATAACTAGATGCTTCCCTTAGAAATTATAACTCAAAAAGAAAAAACTAATAAGTTATAATTCAACAGAACTAGAGAGTCCCCCAAGTCTCTTTTTAATAGGCACCCCAAGTGATTCTTATAAGACAGGTCTGATAAGACCACATTTACAGAAGTCAAGGAGTACAGCAAAGATGGACATTCTTAATAAGTTTTTAACATTTGTAACAAGTTTTGCTATTTACCAAAATTGGTTGTTGATTTTTAAAAAATATTGTAAACACCATTTTTACTCTATGATATCCAAAAAGTTAATCGACTTGCTAATATGCTGCCTTTTGTCTTTTTTCCTTTTTTTAAGCTGTTTGGTGTGTTTTGGGCTGCCTACAGTGCTGCTTCATTGTTAGTGGGTGAAGAATTCAAGACCAAAAAGCCTCTTCTGATTTATCCAATCTTTTTATTATACATTTATTTTTTGTCTTTATATACTGGTGTGTGATCCAAGTTATACATGAATAGAAAAAGATGGTGTCACATTTGTGTGTAGGCTGGGAATTCTTGCTGAAGGAATTGGAGAAAACCTGTTGCTGGCAAAATTTTACACGTTCCAGATGGAAAGGGAAGTTTAAGCGCTTTGTAAAACAATTTTTTTTTTTTGTATTTAATTAAGCAATTGCAGTTATCTGGGATTTTTGGATCAGAATTTTAAATTCTGCTTGATTCTCCATATTCCAGTGAATAAAATACAAAAGCATTGTGTTTTTAAGATTGTGTCAATATTCACCTAAAAACTTGTGCCAAAAGCACCTGGATTGGTAATTATATTTCACTTGAAGGGTAAATTTGACAATATCCTGATAATCTAAAGTGCAATTTTTTTCTTCAAAATGTTTTCTCCAGCATCACAGATCCTGCAGATATATATTTATATTTATACATATATATTTATGAAATAATTCTTATTCACAAAATATATTTCTGATAAACATTAAGATATTAAATCTGATGCACAAACTTTTTTTAATTTGGCCATTAATCTTTTTTATTTAAAAATTTAAATTTGTTTTTAAAATTGTATATAATTTTTTAAATCTCACACATGCTTCAATACTTCCTTGTTAAGAATTCTTAATAACTACTAAACTGATTGTAATAATTGCTGATATATATTTGGTTTGTTTGGGTATACTTTTCAAAACCATTTTTGAATGTCTGAACATCTGATTGAAAGTTTCTGTTTATCTTTCTGACCAAAGGAGTAAGAGGTATAATGGATATGGCATTCATTAAAATTGTTACTAGTACAAAAACAGTAATATTTACAGCATCAGTAAATATTTTTAAGTGGTACTTCTAAATCATAAAAGTTGGAGAAAGAGACCTTTAAAATCTTGTGGTCTTGAACAATGTTATGTGAAGTAGAAAAAAATAAAATACTTCCCAGTTGTGTGTTTTGTTTTATAGCACCATGTCCTGTATTACTTGATATTTTAACAAGTATCAGGTACTCTCTAACAAATGTACAGTTTTTGCTAAGGGAAATATTAAGAAATTTTTATCAGTGAAATATTTGTTGCAAATAATTTCAAAGGTTTTTAGATATACCTTTAGTTAGTATTACTTTGTAAAGTAGGTAAATCATTTTATTTATGTCCACAAAATAGCAAATGTCTGTTAACTATTAGCAAATTATTGTATTTTTTTATCCTTTCTGGTGTCACCCGGAAGAGTTTCCTGCTGTCCTCAGTATGATAACATGGCGACCTCTCGGTATGTATTTCTTTAGCAAACTTATCCATCAGGAAATATCTTGCACCTCTGAAGCAAACCTACAAATGAACATGTTATCAAGCCCACCCGTCTTCCTTTCCCCTGATCCCAAAAGGAAAGAAAGAAAAACTTATTTTAAGCTGCAGAAAAAGTGGAGCACCTTTGAGCTAGAATAATGTAGAAAATTACATGTACTGATTTTTTTAAAAACAGGTGAGAAGCACCAGAGGGATAGGACTTCTAGAAGTTAGAATAATATGAAGTAATCAGGAAATATCTATGCCTACAGAAGCAGCAACTGTAAGAGAAACATTTGTTACACTTCAGAAATTGCTGAGGTTAATACTTTGTTATAATGGATTATAATATTTGACATTCATAGTGTTGACCCTGGAATCTTTCACAAAAAGCCTGGGGGTCAGGACCAGGAGGTAGAATTTTACAAGGCAATAAATGAAGGTATTTTAGGATCACCTCTATTAAAAAATGGTTTCATTTTTTAAAACTATCATTGCTTTAAGGTATGAATTTTAAAAATCATATGGATCATATGTATTCCTAATGATATAAGATAAAATGAGGTATTTTTGTTCTAAAAAGGTATGGTTTCTGTAAATACAAATTACAATGTTTCAAACTCAACCAATATCATCTTTGTGTGCTAATGAGCAAAGTAGTTAGAACAGATTGTCGGTTTAAAAACAGGATTTGTAGGCCAGGCACAGTGGCTCACGCCTGTAATCCAAACACTTCGGGAGGCCAAAATGGATGAACAGCTTGAGTCAGGAGTTTGAGACCAGCCTGGCCAACATGGCGAAACCCCATCTCTACTAAAAATATAAAAATTAGCTGTGCGTGGTAGCAAGCACCTGTATAATCCCAGCTACTTGGGAGACTGAGGCAGGGAGAATCACTTGAACCCTTGGAGGTGGAGGTTGCAGTGAGCCAAGATTGTGCCACTGCACTCCAGCCTGGGCAATAGAGTGAGACTCTGTCTCAAAAACAACAAAAACACCATGATTTGTAGATGTGTGCAAGACACAGTACTGCTATGGCTAATAATGGTAAGATGACCATAACAATGTCTTCTCCTTGAATTTTTATATAATAATATTTTCTGAGTCATAACTGATTTTTTAAATCATGATTTCCAACCTAATTATTAGTTCATTAGAATTTTGTTGTTGTTTGAGACGGAGTCTCACTCTCTCGCCCAAGCTGGAGTGCAGTGGCCCAATCTTGGCTCACTACAAGCTCCACCATCTGGGTTCACACCATTCTCCTGCCTCAGCCTCCCGAATAGCTGGGACTACAGATGGCCACCACCACACCTGACCAATTTTTTGTATTTTTAGTAGAGACGGGGTTTCACTGTGTTAGCCAGGATGGTCTTGATCTCCTGACCTTGTGATCCACCCGTCTTGGCCTCCTAAAGTGCTGGGATTACAGGCGTGAGCCACTGTGCCCGGTCAGTTCATTAGAATTTTTAAAACAGGCTGGGCATGATGGCTTACGCCTGTAATCCCAGCAGTTTGGGAGGCTGAGGCGGGTGGATCACCTGAGGTCGGGAGTTTGAGACTAGCCTGACCAACATGGAGAAACCCCATCTCTACTAAGATTACAAAATTAACCGGGCGTGGTGACACATGCCTGTAATCTCAGCTACTCAGGAGGCTGAGACAGGAGAATTGCTTGAACCCATGAGGCGGAGGTTACGGTGAGCTGAGATCGTGCCATTGCACTCCAGCCTGGGCAACAAGAGCAAAACTCCATCTCAAAAAAAAAAAAAAAAAATGAAAAACAAAACAAAAAAACAGAACTGGCCAGATAATCCTATGTCTCTTCTAGTTGTGTGTGAGTGAATATGTGTGTTTTAAGTGTTACCAGTTGTAGTACTCCTGATGAATGGTAATCCTCCAAAAAATAAGTAGGAGACATGCTTGCTTCTGTTTCAAGTTGACTGTAAAATAATTGAAATTTTGATTAAAAATCAAAGTCTATGTATAATTAAGCATTGTTTTAAAAAGTAGTTTAGGAAGATTTGTAAAGTTTATGAACCATTATAAAACCTTATTTCTATGGTCTGTAAGACAGTTTTTTATGTAATAATGTCTCCATTTCCAGGAATTCCCCAAATACTCATGTAGCCATTGAGCACCCCAATCCAAAATTCAGAATGCTCTAGATAAGAACATTTTTTGAGTGCCGATGTGAAACTTTAAAGGAAATGTTCATTGGAGCATTTTGCATTTCAGATTTTTGGATTAGGAAAGCTCAACCACTGTGTATTTCTGCACATATTCCAAAATCTGAAAAAATCTGAAACCTGAGACACCCAAGCATTCTGGAAAGGGTATACTCAAGCTGTATTAATATAGGCTTCTAAATTCATGAAAATTTGCATTGAATTAAAATATGAAGTAAATATTTTTAAATATTGTTTAAAATTTAGTCATTTAAAAAAATTTTGATGTAACAAAACATTGAATAAAATAATGCTCCTACAACTTAATAAAAATATTTTTCGTCAACAAAACTAGTTGAATATTTTTAAATACTCATTTTTGTTAGTGCACATTTTAGCCACTTTTAGGCTTTAGGGAATTGTGACACTTTTTTGTGGGTGGGGGTGGAGACAGAGTCTTGCTCTGTCACCCAGGGTGGAGTGTGTGGTGAAATCTCAGCTCACTGCAACCTCTAATTCCTGGGTTCAAGCAATTGTCGTGTCTCAGCCTCCCTAGTAGCTAGGATTACCTGTGCCCACCACTACGCCCAGCTAATTTTTTTTTTATTTTTAATGGAGACAGGGTTTTGCCATGTTGGCCAGGCTGGTCTTAAACTCCTGACCTCAGGTAATCCACCCGCTTTGGCCTCCCCAAGTACTGGGATTACAGGCTTAAGCCACCGTGCCCAGCACTTTTGTTTTTAAAATAATGTCTTACTTTCGTATGATTCTTTCAGACTGTGGTATGGCATTCTGAAACAAGTCTTAACAGAGCTAAAAATCACCCTCACCAATTCTCTGCACTGACATATGTACACAAAGTAATATTGTTTTATTATTCTCCTTCATAAATGGTTTCTTTAATTCAACCTTTGAGCCTTATACTACTTTTAAATTTCCCTTTAAAAACTGAATTACAGCCAGGCATGGTGGCTTATGCCTATTATCCCAGAACTTTGGGAGGCCAAGGCAGGAAGGAGGATTGCTTGAACCCAGGAGTTGGAGACCAGCCTAGGCAAGATAGCAAGACCATGCCTCTAAAAAATCGTAGTAATACTTTAAATTTAGAAAATATTCTGAATTAGAAGTGCTCCATTCCTCATTTGTATGCAGTTGTTCCTCTGTATACAAAGGGGATTGGTACCAGAACCACCGCATACCAAATTCCACTCATACTCAAGTCCCATAGTCTTCCCTGCAGAATCCAAGTATACAGAAAGTAGGCCTATCATTTATATGGGTTTTGCATCCTGACAGTAACTGTATTTTCAATCCTAGTTTGGGAAAAAAAAAATTGTTTGTATGCCTGGGTACGGTATCTCACACCTGTAATCCCAGCACTTTGGGAGGCTGAGGTGAGAGGACTCTTTTGTGACCAAGAGTTCAAAACCAGCCTGGTCAACATAGTGAGACCCCATCTCTACAAAAGAAAAATTAGCTGGACATATGGCACCTGCCTGTGGTCCCAGCTACTCAGGAAGCTGTGGGGCAGGAGGATTGCTTGAGACTGGGAGGTTGAGGCTGCAGTGAGCCATGATCACACCACTGCATGCCAGCCTGGGCGACAGATTGACACCCTGTCTCGAAAACAAAAAAAGTAAAAATTGCATATAAGTTGACCCACACTATTCAAATTTGTGGTGGTCAAGGTTCAACTGTAATTTCCTAGCAGCATTTTGTGTGTTTGAGAATCTGTTGACACTCTTCAAGTAAATCCCTAAATTACAACTTTGACATCAAAAAGCTAGACATTCTTACATTTTTGCACTACAAAACAATACATCAAAACTGCCATGCTGATTGGTTGTGGGATCATGCCTGTGAATAACCACTGCACTCCAACCTGGGCAACATAGTACCTTGTCTCTTAAAAAATACATTCTGAAGAAACTTCTACTTATGAATATATTTTATTTGTAACAAACTTGTAAAAATTTTAGACCAAACCATGTCTTTATGGTTTACGGTGATATAAAAAATGTTTAAGAGAATGTTCCCTATACAAGGCATATGTTATTAAACATGAAACTTAGGATTAGTTTTCTCCTTGAAAATTCTTTTGATATACTGAGTTTGCAGTTTGGAGGTTACATTAGAGAAAGAATATAGGGAAGATTAAGATGGCAGTAGTAAAATGTTTCCCTACTTTACATTTTATATTGGCAGTATCCTCATTTCAGCTTTTCTATTTTCAGCAAGATATTTGCAAGTTTCTACTTTGAAGATATTTGGTTTATAGTAGTCCATGCTATACTAATACTGTTGCTGAGATAAGTTAGATACTAATATGAAAAAGAATATTTGTGTAAAATATTTTGAAGTTGTAAATAGTGTATATACAAGTTGTTAATACTTATTAAAAAAGGAAGCATTCCCACCTGTAATAATTTTGTTACCACTAGACTATCAGTGAATTAAGTTTATCAAGAATAAAAACCTTGGTTTTTCTGTAATATTTGCCACTGAGCAATTTTTATTAAAAACCAAACAGAAGTATTTACACAAGAACAAATGAGATTACACAAAATGATAATGGGGAGAAATTTCTCATCTGGTGATAAAGGGAAAAAGATACTGTAAAAGCAGATTGCTGCTATTCACATAACAAACACTTGCTGAAGAATAAATGATTAAGTTCAATATTTTTGCTCTATTTTATACCTACTCACTTTGGTGGAATTAGTTCTCTATGTAAAGTATCTTTTAAATAGTAAGCACCATTTAATAATGAAACAACACATGTTTTGTAATCCTTGTGGAGAATTACTTCCTATGATAATTATAGTCTCTTCATGGAAAACAGTAAAAACACTCATGTTTATGATGGGCCTAGGTACTAAATTCCTCATTCAATCTTTTTTACCAAATGGTATTTAATAAAATCTTTTACCTTATAAACATTTTATTTTCAAAGGATTGTGCTAGTCATGGCCTAAATAATAAAACATTGAGAAGAAACAGCATTTCAATTTGGCACCCAGAATATGAAGGGACAAAAGATATTAATCACGTATTTATTAACCCCTTCCTGTATGAACCTAGTACTGTGCTGAGTGTAGGGATACAATGATATGCAAAAAAGACCCCCATAGGCCGGGCGCGGTGGCTCACGCCTGCAATTCCAGCACTTTGGGAGGCCAAGGCAGGCAGATCACGAGGTCTGGAGATCGAGACCATCCTGTCTAACACGGCGAAACCCCGTCTCTACTAAAAATACAAAAAATTAGCCGGGTGTGGTAGCAGGCGCCTGTAGTCCCAGCTCCTCGGGAGGCTGAGGCAGGAGAATGATGTGAACCAGTGAGGCGGCGCTTGCAGTGAGCCAAGATCACGCCACTGCACTCCAGCCTGGGCGACAGAGCAAGACTCCGTCTCAAAAAAAAAAAAAAAAAAAAGGCCCCCGCCGCCATATACACACACCCTGACTTTAATGAGCTTATTTTGCTGGGGACTCAGCCAATTAATTTCACAAATTGTAAAACTATTGCAACAAATGAGTAAAAAAGGCCTGTGGTGGTAAGCAAGCAAGTATATAAAAGAAGCTTCCTTTGAAGCAACGATGCTTAAGCTGAAATCTTAAGGAAAAATAAAAGTTAACTAGGCAAAGAAGGTAGGGAAAACTATTTCAGATAGAATCGCAGTTTGTGAGTGCGCTTGGGGAAAAAAAATTTTAAAATATAAAAAGAAAGCCAGTTTGAAGTTTAGTAGTTAATGAAATTGAACAGGTAAGTCAGCACCATACCTGACATTCTAGGCCATTCTTTCTTTGTCAGAGCTTTTTTTTGTTGAGACGGAGTCTTGCTCTGTCGCCCAGGCTGGAGTGCAGTGGTGCAATCTCGGCTCACTGCAACCTCTGCCTCCCAGGTTCAAGTGATTCTCCTACCTCAGCCTCCCAAGTAGCTGGGATTACAGGTGCCCATCACCACACCCGGCTAATTTTTTTGTTTTTAGTAAAGACGGGATTTTTCCATGTTGGCCAAGCTGGTCTTGAACTCCCAACCTCAAGTGATCTGCCCACCTCCGCCTCCCAAAGTGCTGGGATTACAGGTGTGAGACACCGTGCCCAGCCCGTCGGAGCTTTTGAGTAGAAATACGGTATCAGAAATGTGCTTTTTTTTTTTTTTTTGAGACAAAGTCTTGCTCTGTTGCCAGGCTGGAGTGCAGTGGTGCGATCTTGGCTCACTGCAACCTCTGCCTCCTGGGTTCAAGCGATTCTCCTGCCTCTGCCTCTGCCTCCTGAGTAGCTGGGATTACAGGCACCCACCGCCACGCTCGGCTAATTTTTGTATTTTTAGTAGAGACGAGATTTCACCATGTTGGTCTCGAACTGCTAACCTCAGGAGATCTGCCCGCCTTGGCCTCCCAAAGTGCTGGGATTACAGGCATGAGCCACTGCGCCCAGCCAGAAACGTGCTTTTAATACTAAAGGCCAAGGTATGCAATTATACTCTTGACATATATTCAACAGAAATGCATGTACATGTGCCACAAGAGACATATGTACAAAAATGTGCACAGGTAACATTATTCAAATAGCCAAAAATGGAAACATGTCCATCAACACAGAATAGACAAGTTGGTATAATTATACAATGGAATCTTATGCAGCAATGAAAATAAATGAACTAAAGTCACATACAAGAACATGAAGAATTTCACAAGTATTATGTTGAGTGAAAGAGACAACAAAGAATTTGTACTGTATTACTTCATTTATATGAAGTTCAAACCCAGGAAAAATTAAGCTATAGTGTTTAGGGATGCATACTGAAATGCAAAGTCTTTTAAAACAGCTTTAGAATTCCTTGGCCAGGCACGGTGGCTCACGCCTGTAATCCCAGCACTTTGGGAGGCAGAGGCGGGCAGATCACCTGAGGTTGGGAGTTCAAGACCAGCCTGACCAACATGGAGAAACCCTGTCTCTACTAAAATTACAAAATTAGCTGGGCATGGTGGCGCATGCCTGTAATCCCAGCTACTCGGGAGGCTGAGGCAGGAGAATCGCTTGAACCTGGGAGGTAGAGATTGTGGTGAGCTGAGACATCACCATTGCACTCCAGTCTGGGTGACAAGAGCAAAACTTCGTCTCAAAAAAAATAAAAAATAAGGCTCCAAGGGCAGTTGTGAGGGTTAAAAGAACTAGATAATTAATGTAAAAAACATAGAATAGTTTTGGCATTCAATAAACATTGACTGTTATTATGTTAGCTATTAAAAACTTAAGTGATTAGGCCGGGCGCGGTGGCTCAAGCCTGTAATCCCAGCACTTTGGGAGGCCGAGACGGGCGGATCACGAGGTCAGGAGATCGAGACCATCCTGGCTAACACGGTGAAACCCCGTCTCTACTAAAAAATACAAAAAAAAACTAGCCGGGCGAGGCGGCGGGCACCTGTAGTCCCAGCTACTCGGGAGGCTGAGGCAGGAGAATGGCGTGAACCCGGGAGGCGGAGCTTGCAGTGAGCCGAGATCTGGCCACTGCACTCCAGCCTGGGCGACAGAGCGAGACTCCGTCTCAAAAAAAAAAAAAAAAAAAAAAAAAAAAAAAAAAAAAAAAAAAAAAAACTTAAGTGATTTAGGTCAATGAAACAGGAGGGTTTCCAGAATTATACCCAATTAATTATACATGGGAAGGTGATGAAGGTAGCATGTCAAATTGATATAAAAATATGGAATATTAAATAAGTGGGGATACTGTATCAGATAGGAACATATTTGGTTGCAAGAAACAAAAATTCCTATGATTACTAGCTTCACTGTGAATTTATTTTTTCACATAATAAATCCAAGGTTACATAATCCATAACTGATATGGCAGTTTAACAGTGTTATTAATAACTCAAGCTCCACTTACTGCTCTATTCTGCCATCTTTGATGAGTGGCTTTCATCCTCATTGTCTCAGAAAAGTTATTTCACCTCTAAGTATTACATCTACGTTTCAAGCAGGAAGATGAAGCTTAAGAGACCAAATGGAGCATGTCAGTCAAAGGTGTCTTTATTTAAAATCTCTGGAAGCCCCACTCAGTGGCTTCCATCCATGTCTCATGGGACAGAACTGAATCACATAGCCACCCCTTGCTGCCAAAGAGTTGGGGAAAGTATTTTAAGCTGGGACATTCCAGCCCTAAGTGAAGTCAGGGATCTGTTAGTGAGGAAGAATGGATGCCAGGTAGGTAAATGGCAATGTCTGACAAAGACATGGTAGGCCAGTCTGAAAAATGTAAAGCTGGGCTGGGCGCGATGGCTCACGCCTGTAATCCTAGCACTCTGGGAGGCCGAGGCTGGCGGATCGCGAGGTCAGGAGATTGAGACCATCCTGGTTAACATGGTGAAACCCTGTCTCTACTAAAAATACAAAACATTAGCCGGGCGTGGTGGCGGGCGCCTGTAGTCCCAGCTACTCGGGAGGCTGAGGCAGGAGAATCGCGTGAACCCAGGAGGTGGAGCTTGCAGTGAGCCGAGATTGTGCCACTGCACTCCAGCCTGGGTGACAGAGTGAGACTCTGTCTCAAAAAAAACAAAAAGAGCAAAACGTAAAGCTGGATCTATACCTCACTCCTTATACCAAAGTACATTACCCCTGTATCCAATATTTTAAAAACTGGAATAAGCTTTTCATACGATCTTTGAGAAGATGGAGCTTTCAAAGCATTACATAAAACACAGAAGCCAAAGGAAAAGTGATCAAGACACTTGAAGACCTGTCATTAAAAATGATTCTACAGGAAAAAGATAAACTACAAATCGGGGAAAAATATTTGTAGGACTTACGTAGACAAAGGACTAATTTTCTTAATAAAAACATTTATAAATCAGTAAATTTAAATGGGCAAAGGAAATACATGGACAATCATATGTATATAATATTAATATGTATAAATCAATAAAATGGGCCAGGGATGTAAATCAGCAATTCAAGGGGAGGGTAAAAAGACTAACTAATATATGCAAAGATGCACAAATTCATTCCTGATTAAATGTGAATGAACAACATTGGCCTCTCGGATTGCCAAAACTTTAAAAGATTAATAATATCCAGTATTGGTTGAGATTATTTATAAGCAGATATGATATTTCACTGATAGAGACCAGCATGACTGTCTCAATTGTTAAAATATTGAAATGCATCTGTGTCAATGGTAAATAGCATTATTGTAAGTACAACATTAAAATTAATAAATTGTGTAAATTCGAATATGGATTAATTTGTGTTCTGTGACAACTAGTGATAACCTCTTTGTTGTAGTGACACCTAAGAAACATTTGTAACATCTGCTAGCTTGGCCTGCATCTTGGTAAATAATGTAGCTTCATTGTGTATTACCTTTGAAGCATTCCTTGCTCTAACAGTTGCTACTGCTTTTAAATACTTTTAGTCTCATTTTTTTTTTTTTTTTTTCTAGAGATGGAGTCTTGCTCTGTCACTCAGGCTGGAGTGCAGTGATGTGATCTCGGCTCACTGCAACCTCTGCCTCCTATGTTCAAGCAATTCTCTTGCCTCAGCCTCCCGAGTAGCTGGGACTACAGGCTTGTGCCACCATGCCTGGCTAATTTTTGTATTTTTAGTAGAGATGGGGTTTCACCATGTTGTCCAGGATGGTCTCTGTCTCTTGACCTCGTAATCCGCCTGCCTCGACCTCCCAAAGTGCTGGGATTACAGGCATGAGCCACCACGCCCAGCCTAGTCTAGTTTTTTATTTGGTTTTACTATTAGTGCATTGTAATTCTTAGGTAAAAAGTAAGTAGAGTGGCTAGGCACGGTGGTTCACGCCTATAATCCCAGCACTTTGGGAGGCTGAGGCACACCGATCATGAGGTCAGGAGATTGAGACCATCCTGGCCAACATGGTGAAACCGTGTCTCTACTAAAATACAAAAAATTAGTAGGGCGTGGTGGTGCACACTTGTAGTCCCAGTTACTCGGGAGGCTGAGGCAGATAATTGCTTGAACCCAGGAGGTGGAGATTGCAGTGAACCGAGATTGCACCACTGCATTCCAGCCTGGCGACACAGCAAGACTCCATCTCAAAAAAGAAAAAAAAAAAGTAAAGCGTTTTCATATTTTAAAATTGAGGAATTTATAACAAATATTTGAAAATGAACACCCCAAAACTATTTGACACTATTTTCTATCAATGCTGAGTATATATACACCCTATAACCTGGCAACTCGTTTGTTTATCAAGTCATGTATACAGTGCTGTGTAATGAAACTTTCTGCATTAATGGAAATATTCTATATTCTATGCTGTTCATAAAGCCACTAGCCTCATGAGCACTTGAAATGTGGCTAATCCAACTGAGGAACTGATTTTCAATTTAGTTTTACTTAAAGAGCCATATGTGGCTAATGGCTACTGTACTGACAGCAGTGAGTGTTCATAGCAGCACCATTCATAATTACAACCATTCATACCCCAAACTGGAAACCAACATAACAAATTATGGTGTATTCACATAATACAATATGTGAAAGTTGTATAGCTGCACATAAGAATATGAATGAATCTTGCTTGCCCTGGCATGGTGGCTCATGCCTGTAATCCCAGCACTTTGGAAGGCCAAGGTGGGCAGATTGCTTGAGCCCAGGAGTTTGAGACAGCCTGGGCAACATGGCGAAACCCCGTCTCTACACATACAAAAAAATTAGTCAGGCGTGGTGGTGCATGCACTTGTGGTCCCAACTTCTCGGGAGGCTGAGGTGGGAGGATCACCTGAGTGCGGGAAGTCGAGGCTGCAGTGAGCTGTGATTGCACCACCGCACTATAGCCTGGGCCACATAGTGAGACCCTATCTCAAAAAAACATATATATGGAGGAATCTCAGAAACATAATATTGAACAGAAGACAGATACAAAAGAATATAGTTTATGATTCTATTAATGTAAAGTACAAAAACAGGATGTTAATTACCCTTGAGTGGGATGGAAGTAACTGAAGGAGGGCACAGAGATTTGGGCTTCTAGGATGTTAGCATGTTCTATTTCATAATCTGGGTGCTAATTACATGGGTGCAGTTAGTCTGTGAAAAATTTATCAAGCTGTAGACTTAAACATGTACACCTTTCTGAATGGATATTGTGCTTGAATTAAAAGTTGTAAGTTGGAGGTCGGATGGGGTGGCTCACACCTGTAATCCCAGCACTTTGGGAGGCCAAGGTGGGCACATCACTTGAGGTCAAGACCAGCCTGGCCAACATAGTGAAACCCCTTCTCTACAAAAAATAAAGAAATTCGCCGGGTGTGATGGCACATGCCTGTAATGCCAGCTACTCGGGAGGCTAAGGCAGGAGAATCGCTTGAAGCTGGAAGACAGAGGTGGTTCCAGTGAGCCAGGGTTGCACCACTGCAGTCCAGCTTGGGTGACACAGTAAGACCGTGTCTCAAAAACAGGGTATAAGTTGGAAACACACAGAATGAAGTGTCAGCAAAGTGTTGATAAGTTTAGCATTATTTTAAATGTTGTAAATGTTCACATTTTTATGCTATGGACGAACGTGATAATGAACCATAGGTTGGATCATGTCTTGAAACATCTTGAAATGTCTTTTGATACTGTGCAAGAATTAATACAAATAAAACATGATTTTCATCTCTGAAATGACAAACATGACATTGCGGCCAGTTGCAGTGGCTCACCCCTGTAATACCAGCACTTTGGGAGGCAGAGGCAGGCAGATTACCTGAGGTTGGGAGTCTGAGACCAGCCTACTAACATGGAGAAACCCTGTCTCTACTAAAAATACAAAATTAGCCAGGTGTGGTGGCGCATGCCTGTAATCCCAGCTACTTGGGAGACTGAAGCATGAGAATCGCTTGAACCTGGGAGGCAGAGGTTGCGGTGAGCTGAGATCGCGCTATTGCACTCCAGCCTGGGCAACAAGAGCAAAACTCTGTCTCAAAAAAAAAAAAAAAGAAAAGAAAAGAAAAGAAAAACATGACATTGCAAGTGGTGAAGTGAATGTTAAATGCTAGCAGTTGTCAAAAATTGTGGTGTTGAAAGTGTTAAATGCATTTTTCATCCAAAAAGCAATCATGTTCATTTAAAACTCATGCTTTAAACAAAGATTTGCAATCATCAGTGAGAAAATTAAGAGGATTATATAAATGTTTCAACAATAAAGAATTTGAAATAATGACTAAATAGTCTCCCAAAGTGCTGGGATTACAGGCATGAGCCACCTCATATGGCCAAAAATATTTTTAGAAATTTGGCCTTATGAAAATTATTTTAGCAAAATGTCAATTCTTTGTTTAGGTTTTCAAGAGAATATGTTTTATTCATAAATGAATTTGACAAAAGCTAAAAGTGATTGAACATATAAAACTAAAAGCATGAAAAAAGCAATAATGATTTAAGGAAGTACAATATGGTACTTAAATAAAATATAGAGCCAAATCCAAAGGAAGTTATTATTATCTAATAAAGTGTATGACAGCATTTTGATATATTTCCTTTCTGTGATAATTTTATGTGTAAACTTAACTGGGCCACGGATTGCCCATATATATGGTCAAACATTATTCTAGGTATGTCTGAGAGCACTGTTGGATGAGATTAACATTCAAATTGGTGGCCGGGGCCGGGCGCGGTGGCTCAAGCCTGTAATCCCAGCACTTTGGGAGGCCGAGACGGGCGGATCACGAGGTCAGGAGATCGAGACCATCCTGGTTAATACGGTGAAACCCCGTCTCTACTAAAAAGTACAAAAAACTAGCCGGGCGAGGTGGCGGGCGCCTGTAGTCCCAGCTACTTGGGAGGCTGAGGCAGGAGAATGGCGTGAACCCGGGAGGCGGAGCTTGCAGTGAGCTGAGATCTGGCCACTGCACTCCAGCCTGGGCGACAGAGCGAGACTCCGTCTCAAAAAATAAAAACAAAAACAAAAACAAAAACAAAACAAATTGGTGGCCGGGCTCAGTGGCTTACACCTGTAATCCCAGCACTTTGGGAGGCCGAGGTGGGCGGATCACGAGGTCAGGAGATCAAGACCATCCTGGCTAACACGGTGATGTTAATGTATGTGTATGCATGCATGTGTGTCTGCAGCTATGTATATAGGTGCAAAAATGTACAAATACATTTATTTCTCAGTTCCGTCCCCTCATAGGGCCCAGTAGCAATGAGAACATGTAACATCCAGATCTTAGCTTCTGAATCCCTTCTCCCTTAAAAATAACCACGATTTGGACTGGCTCTAGCTCAGCATTCCTTTGACAAAAAAACCAAGACTCCTTGAAGAAATGCTTAGTTCTAAGACAAGAGTAGAAAAAATACAAGATAAGCCTGGAACATCACTTTGTGCCATGGCATAGGTCACAGGAGCCTATTTGAAGAGCCCCTCATTGGCCAAATCTGGGACCATTTGAACATCAAAATAAAAAATGAAGGCAAATAAATATATCCTATTGAGTAAAGAACAAGACCACAGTGAGATGGATGGATAGATGGATAGACAGAGCACATGAGAGTGAGCGACAGGAGATGTGGGAGGGAGTAGCACATGTAGTAAAATGGTAACAATTGGTGAATCTGGGTGAAAAGTGTCCAAGAGCTCTTTGTACTATTCTTGCAAATTTTCTGTCTGAAGTTAAGCCAAAATAAAGCATTTAAAATTTTTAAATGTATGTAAAAGAGCTTATAGTGCTGCCTGGCACATAATAAGGAGTATATGTATGTTTGCTGTTACTATACGGCTAACTTCCAACCAATGGTAGATTGGAAGCCTAGGTTAGGTGAGGGTAAAGAAATTAAAGTAAGTGACATTTTCCTTAGATTGATCACAAGTCTCGGGACTTGTAATAGTTTAGTGTCTAATGTAGGCTGGATCTTTTTATTTTGAAAGAATCTAAAAGCATATGACCTTAAAGTGGAAAGTGAAAAATAGCTTTATATTTGAAAAGAATGGAAAGATTTTGTGGGCAGATACAAGCATACCATCTGGTTAACTTGAGAAATCCTAAGAACTTAGATTTTTGTTTTTCTTTCTTTTTTTTTTTTTTTGAGATGGAGTTTCACTCTTGTCTCCCATGCTGGAGTGCAACGGTGTGATCTCGGCTCACTGCAACCTCCACCTCCCGGGGTCAAGTGATTCTTGTACCTCAGCCTCCCGAGTAGCTGGGATTATAGCTGTGCACCACCATGCCCAGCTAATTTTTGTATTTTTAGTAAAGACAGGGTTTCACCATGTTGGCCAGGCTGGTCTCGAACTCCTGACCTCAAGTGATCTGCCTGTCTCAGCCTTCCAAAGTGCTAAGATTACAAGCGTGAGCCACTATGCCCGGCCAAGAGCTTATATTTCATATTTTTATCAGCCGTGTATGATTTAAGATAAACCTCCATAACCTAAAAATACGCAACTGTATTTATTCTGCAATTCATAAGTTATTTGGAAATGACACTCAACTTAAAATCCCAATTATCTTATCTGAGAATCAGACTCCATTGTGGTTTATATTTCTCAAGTTCAAATGTTCAATGACATGTAAGACAAATTCATCACATAAGAAATAGGCAAGTTTGGCATAGTAGTAGTATCTCTAAAATTAAATACACTTTAGTTCTTTAAAAATGTGATCACAATGATTCTCAACCAGGGACAGTTTTTACCCTTGGGATTTTTTTTTTTTTTTTTTTTGAGATGGAATCTCGCTCTGTTGCCCAGGCTGGAGTGCAGTGACGCGATCTCCGTTCACTGAAAGCCCCGCCTCTCGGGTTCCGCCATTCTCCTGCCCCAGCCTCCCGAGTAGCTGGGCCTACAAGGCGCCAGCCACCACGCCCAGCTAATTTGTTGTTGTTGTTGTTGTTGTTGTCGTCGTTGTATTTTTAGTAGAGACGGGAATTCACCGTTTTAGCCAGGATGGTCTCGATTTCCTGACCTCGAGATCCGCCCACCTCGGCCTCCCAAAGTGCTGGAATTATAGGTGTGAGCCGCCCCGCCCAGCCTACCCTTGGGATATTTCAAAATATCTGGAGACAGTGTCACAACTGGGGAGGGTGGGTAAGCGGGGAGGAGAGGTTACTGGCATCTAGTGGTAGAAACCAGGAATACCACTAAATAGCCTACAATGCTCAGGACAGCTCCCTACATCAAAGAACGCTAAATGAGCATATCTTCTAAAATTTCAAGCAGTGAAAGTACTACTAGGGATGGAATAATGCTTTTAGGCCTGTCTTTATACAGAGTATTACTATCTAGCCTAGTGCCTGATACATAATACCTATTTAATGTTTACTCATTGAATTAATGAATGATGAATTAATGCTACTCTTAGGCTGGGCGCAGTGGCTCACTTCTGTAATCTCAGCACTTTGGGAGGCCAAGGCAGGAGGATCACTTGAGGCCAGGAGCTTGAGATCAGCCTTGCCAACATGGTGAAACCCTGTCTCTACTAAAAAATACAAAAATTAGCTGGGCATGGTGGCACCAGACTGTATCCCAGCTACTCAGGAGGCTGAGGCAGGATAATCGCTTGAACCCAGGAGGTGGAGGTTGCAGTGAGCCAAGATTGCGCCACTGCACTCCAGCCTAGGCAACAAAGGGAGATTCTGTCTCAGAAAAAAAAAAAAAGAAAAGAAGAATTAATGCCGTGAGTATTTTTAATTAATTCTATGAGTATTTTTATTTTGTGTTTTTCCCTTCATTTATATGTACCCTAAAACCGTCCCAGAACCTGCCACCTGCTACCTTTGTCTTAAAATATGGCAAGGGAAGAACCTAGAGATAGATTTTTATATAAGGAAACACAGGGCAGAGTAGCTGGGATTACAGGCATGCACCACCACACCTGGCCTATTATATCTGTTTTCTTTTTTTTTTTTTTTGAGACGGAGTCTCGTTCTTGTTGCCCAGGCTGGAGTGCAGTGGCATAATCTTGGCTCACTGCAAGCTCTGCCTGCTGGGTTCACACCATTCTCCTGCCTCAGCCTCCCAAGTAACTGGGACCACAGGCGCCCGCCACCACGCCCAGCTAAGTTATGTATTTTTAGTAGAAACAGGGTTTCATCATATTGGTCAGGCTGGTCTCGAACTCCTGACCTCAGGTGATCTGCCCCCTTCGGCCTTCCAAAATGCTGGAATTACAGGCAGGAGCCACCGCGTCTGGCCTCTATTTTCCTTTCTTTTCTTTTCTTTTCTTTTTTTTTTTTTTGAGACAGAGTCTGCTCTGTCACCCAGGCTGGAGTGCAGTGGCACGATCTTGGCTCACTGCAACCTTGCCTCCTGGGTTCAAGCAATTCTCATGCCTCAGCTTCCCAGAGTAGCTGGGATTACAGACATGCACCACTACACCCGGCCTATTATATCTATTTTCTTTTTCTTTTTTTTTCGAGACCGAGTCTCACTTTGTTGTTGGCCAGGCTGGAGTGCAGTGGTGCGATCTTGGCTCACTGCAACCTCCACCTCCCTGGTTTAAGTGATCCTCCTGCCTCATCCTCCCAAGTAGCTGGGATTACAGGCATGAGCCACCACGCTCATGCCTCGTGTATTTTTAGTAGAGATGGGGTTTCACTACGTTTGCTAGGCTGGTCTCGAACTCCTGACCTATTATATCTATTTTCAATCAACTTGGTCCTAATTTTTATTAGCTGTTTTAAGAGATTAATAGTCACCCATAGTAAAAAGTTAGCCAGTCTAGAAGGGCATAATGAGATGCCACAGACCCCTCTTCATTCCTTCCATACTCCTCGCCCTAGTGCTGCTTGGGGGCAAGTCATTTTATTTTTGTTTGCAGGTAGTCACTTTATAACTCTGAGTAATATTTCTATGTCAATTTGTTTTGTTTTGTTTTGTTTTGTTTTGGAGACAAGGTCTCTAACTCTTCACTCTGTTGCAGTATGTGATCAAGGCTCACTGAAGCCTCACACTCCTGGGCTCAAGAGACCTTCCCCCCTTAGCCTTCCCCATAGCCAAAACTACAGATGTGTGCCACCACACCTGGCTAATTACAATTTTTTTTTTTAAACGGAATCTTACTATGTTGCCCAGGCTGGTTTCAAACTCCTGGCCTTGAGTCATCCTCCCAGCTCAGCCTCCCAAAGCACTAGGATTATAAATGTGAGCCACCACACCCAGCCTCCTATGTTAATATTTCTCCATGCATCAATTTTAGACCTGTATTTACTCCTACCATTGGAAGGTAAGGATTTAACTACCTAGGCCACCCTCTGTCCTCTCCAATTTATTTTATTTTATTTTATTTTATTTTATTTTATTTTTATTTATTTATTTTTGAGGTGGAGTCTGGCACTGTCGCCCAGGCTGGAATGCAATGGCGGGATCTCGGCTCACTGCAACCTCCACCTCCCGGGTTCAAGTGATTCTCCTGCCTCAGCCTCCCAAGTAGCTGGGATTACAGGTGCCCACCACCGTGCCTGGCTAAATTTTTGTATTTTTAGTAGAGATGGGGTTTCACTACATTTGCTAGGCTGGTCTTGAACTCCTGACCTCGTGATCCACCCACCTCTGTCTCCCAAAGTGCTGGGATTACAGGCATGAGCCACCATGCCCAGGCTCCCCATTTTTAATAGTTATATTATCCTTAGGTATAATACTGAAAATTTTTATGACTTAAGATACTTAAACTCCTGCTTCTTGCTCATCAACTTACAGCAGCTCTTGTCTACCCAGTATGTAAGATAAAGCCATTATCACTCCCTCCTTTCATTCTCTCCTCCTCTTCTTTCACCCACCCTCTGTCAGCTTCACTTTTGCTTTCTGTCTTTTCGTTTTATAACATCAAGGTTAACAACAGCTACACCCTGTTCTGTAACTGCAAATAAATAGTCAGTGTTTTGTCTATAACTGATTCTAAACTTTGAACAGCAGTAAGCAGCATTTGCTTTATTATCACTATGTAAATATTACTCAGTGCAGACACAGGAGGCACACCAGGACATTTCCTCCTTCATGGTCCACTTTTTGACACTTCTGTCACCTAAAAGAGAATATATCTTTCCTTAAATCCTATCAATAATAATAAGAAATGAATCCAGGAGGCTGGGTGCGGTGGCTCACACCTGTAATTCCAGCACTTTGGGAGGCTGAGGCGGGCAGATCACCTGAGGTCAGGAGTTCGAGACCAGCCTGACTAACATGGAGAAACCCCATCTCTACTAAAAATACAAAATTAGCTGGGCGTGGTGGTGCACGCCTGTAATCTCAGCTACTCGGGAGGCTGAGGCCGGAGAATCACTTGAACCAAGGACATGGAGGTTGCAGTGAGCCAAGATCGTGCCATTGCACTACAGGCTGGGCAACAAGAGTGAAACTCCATCTCAAAAAAAAAAAAAAAAAATGAATCCAGGGTTGAGCGTGGTGGCTCACGCCTATAATCCCAGGCCAGGGCAGGCGGATCACCTGAGGTCAGGAGTTTGAGACCAGGCTGGCCAACATGGTGAAACCCTGTCTCTACCAAAAATACAAAAATTAGCTGGGTGTGGTAGTGCACACCTGCAGTCCCAGCTATTCAGGAGGCTGAGGCACGAGAATCACATGAACCCAGAAGGCAGAGGGTGCGGTGAGCCGAGATTGCGCCACTGCACTCCAGCCTGGGCGAGAGTGAGACTCTGTTTCAAAAAAAGAAAAACAAAAACAAAAACAAAAAAACGTGAAGCCAGATCTTAGTTTGCTTCATATCTGGACTGTGGCATTCTTGTGAATTTTTTGGTTTTTCCTATAAATGTTAATTGCCTTTCTTTTCCCTGCTGAAAAGAAGAAATATGTGCCTCCTTTATCCATCTGCAACGTGAAATCCATTCTCATTCTTGATGACATGCTCCTTGGAGTCTACTGACAATCTATGCACACAGATTGCTTTCCAGCTCTGCCACATCTTGACATTCTTCTTTACTGCATTCTTGGTTAGTTGCCATGTTTCTTGAATCCCATGTCTTCATCTTTCCTGATTTTTGCCTGAATACATCAATATGTTTTTACAAGGATTTCTTGTTTTCTATTTTAGAACATGTCCTTGATTCTCTTTTCTGAAAAAAAATTATGTGATCTCTACCCATGTGAATTTCTTCTACTTTTAATGTTCTCCCCTTGTGAACTTATCTTCCAAATTCCTTCCTAGATTTCTTAGAAGAGAAGCACCAGTATTTTTCCTTAAAGGGTAGGCATAGCTGAGCACGGTGGCTCACTCCTGTGATCCTAGCACTTTGGGAGGCCAAGGCCATCGGATCACTTGAGGTCAGGAGTTTGAGACCAGCCTGGCCAACATGGTAAAACCCCATCTGTACTAAAAATACGAGAACTAGCCAAGCATGGCAGCACATGCCTGTAGTCCCAGCCACTGAGGAGGCTGGATGGAGGCTTGAACTGGGAGACAGAAGTTGCAGTGAGCTGAGATTGCTCCACTGCACACCAGCCTGGGCAACAGAGTGAGCCACCATGCCCGGCCCCTGGTAATGTTTTAACCATCTACATAGGAAGTTAGCCTCCAAGGTATTAGGCAAAAATCCATTCTTTAGAAACTGAGACACGGCCAGGCATAGTGGCTCACACCTATAATCCCAGCACTTTGGGAGGCTGAGGCGGGCAGATCACGAGGTCAGGAGATCGAGACCATCCTGGCTAACGTGGTGAAACCCTGTATCTACTAAAAAAATTAAAAAATAAGCCAGGCATTGTGGCGGGTGCCTGTGGTCCCAGCTACTCAGGAGGCTGAGGCAGGCGAATGGCATGAACCCGGGAGGCGGAACTTGCAGTGAGCCAAGATCACTGCCACTGCACTCCAGGCTGGGAGACAGAGCGAGACCCCATCTCAGCAGCAACAACAACAACAACAAAAAGATAAAATAGAGGGAAAAAAAGATTTAATGAAAGAAAGAAGTTGAGTCACTGGAGTAGAAACTCAGTTCCACAAGGGAGGTTAAGCCAGATGCTGAGAAACTTAGAACAAAGGTCAAGTCAGGATAAGCAGCAAAGCCAGAAGGCTCCTGAATTAGAGCTCTGCATACTTTATCAGCCTGGGGCCAAGGCTGGGATCAGAGCGAAGGGCAGACCAGGATCACTGGAGGGCGATTAGAATAACCTCAATTAGAACATGAGGCTTAGGTAGAACGTTTCACTATATATATAATTTTTCTCTGAAATCTTATTGATTGTATCAGCCTGAGTTTGGTGCAAGAAACAGAAACCACTGGAAGTATTTTAAGTATGATGGAATTTATTGTAGAGATTTATGTACTTAGAAAATCTTTGAAAGGGCCAAAGGAATGGATTCCAGGCAGGGCCTTTAGGAGTGAAACCTAGAGCAGCACTGAACTGGGCCGGGCACAGTGGCTCACACCTGTAATCCCAGCACTTTGGGAGGCCGAGGCGGGTGGATCACCTAAGGTCAGGAGTTTGAGACCAGCCTGGCCAACATGGTGAAACCTTATCTCTACTAAAAATACAAAAAATTAGGTGGGCACGGTGGTGGGCACCTGTAATCCCAGCCACTCGGGAGGCTGAGGCAGAGAATTGCTTGAACCCAGGAGGTGAAGGTTGTAGTGAGCCGAGATCGCACCACTGCCCTCCAGCCTGAGCGACAGAGCGAGACTCCATCTCAAAAAAAAAAAATAAATAAAAAAAAAAAATAAAAAAGAACAATACTGAACTGACTCACCACGGGAGCTGCCTCTGAGGCCACTACTTTGAGTGAGTTCAAGACCACAATACTATGGATGCATTCCAGGGTTCAGTCCTGTTGCCACAGCAACTGCACCTCAACACTCAGGAAGCTGGAAAAGGAACATTGAAGGAGGTGCTATAAAAAACAAAACCTCACATTTCCACGACCTCACCTGCAGTGGAAAAATAAGCAAAGGAATAGGAAAATAGCTTCCACCTCACTTATGTCTTCTAAATCGCAATCAAATATGTCTAATTGGTGGAAGCAATTCACATCCCAAACTGTACCTGCAAAGGAGCCAGAACTATGGATTCTGGTCTTCTACTTCTGCAGTACAGGAAGCTATCCTGGAGGAGGGTAGAATGCAGGTTGAGGGAACCAAGTAGTATTTTCCACTAAAATAACATACAAATTTAAAGTGCAAAAAGATACACTGAGTAGGAACAGGAAAGACCACTGAAGGTATCAGCTAGAGGCCGGATGCTGTGCAGGGCTGTTGAATTCAAAATCAAACATTTTTCTGTGACATTTATAATCACTGTGGTCTCGAGTTGCTTTTAACAGTCGGTACCAGACTGTGCCCCGGTGGCTCATGCCTGTAATCCCAGCACTTTGGGAGGCCAAGGGAGGCGGATCACTTGAGGTCACAAATTTGAGACCAGCCTGGCCAAGATGGCGAAATCCCATCTCTACTAAAAATACAAAAATTAGCCGGGCGTTGTGGCAGACACCTGTAATTCCAGCTACTCGGGAGGCTCAGACAGGAGAATTGCTTGGACCTGGGAGGTGGGGGTTGCAGTGGGCGGAGATCACACCACTGCACTCCAGCCTGGACTTCAGAGCTGTACACACACACACACACACACACACACACACACACAGTAGTTGGGCTCTCTCTTTGCCTCTCAGTTCATTCTAGAGGACCTCAACCAACCAAAGGGAGGCTTTAAGGGGTGTGTGTGTGTGTGTGTGTGTGTGTGTGTGTGTGAACTTTTGATTTTGAAATAATTTTAGGTTTACTCTAAAGTTGCAAAAATAATACAAAGAGTTCTTGAATACGTATCACCCAGTTTCCCTGGTATTAGCATATTACATAACTACAGTACTTTTATCAAAATCAGGAAATTAACATCTGTATAATACTATTAACTAAGTGATGTTCTTTTCAGTATGTCATATCATGGAGTATATGATATCAATATGTAAAGTTTACTAACTAGTGTACAGAACTTTGTACAGTCCTTTTCTTCTTTAGTCTTATAGCACACAGTCAAAATACTATTTTCCAAAGTTACTTAAGTTAAACCTTTGTGTGGATGAATGAATTACATCCTTGGGCTTAACTCAGGTAAAAGAACTAGGTTCTTTTAACTCTGCTCTAAAAGAAGTTCCTATAGAATCTTTATTTATTTTTTATTTTTTTATTTTTGAGATAGAGTCTCTGCCGCCCAGGTTGGAGTCCAGTGGCACGATCTCGGTTCACTGCAAGCTCCGCCTCCTGAGTTCACGCCATTCTCCTGCCTCAGCCTCCCGAGTAGCTGGGACTGCACGCGCCCGCCACCACGCCCGGCTAATTTTTAAAATTTTTTAGTAGAGACGGGGTTTCACCGTGTTAGCCAGGATGGTTGCGATCTCCTGACCTCATGATCCGCCCACCTCGGCCTCCCAAAGTGCTGGGATTATAGGCGTGAGCCACTGCGCCAGCCTAAAATCTTTATTCTAAAGAGAATATACTTTGTCCAAAAACACAACTTGGTGGGGCATGGTGGCTCGGGCCTGTAATCCTTCGGGAAGCTGAAACAAGAGTATCACTTGAGGCCAGGAGTTTGAAACCAGCCTAGGCAACATAGCTAGACCCCATTTCTCATTTTAAAATAAAATAAAATAAAACCATACTTTAATAAAAAATTTTAAACATTTCAATGAGGATATGAAATAAACCTAAAATGGAATATAAATTATAACAAGTGAACCTAGCTGTAACATAGTCCAGGTGCAGTGGCTCATGCTTATAACCCCAGCACTTTGGGAAGCTGAGGCAGGTGGATTGCTTGAGCCCAAGAATCTGAGATCGTGGGGGCAACATAGTCAGACTCCACCTCTACAGTTTTTTTTCTTTTCCTGAGTAGGAGTTTTGCTCTGTTGCCAGGCTGGAGTATAATGGCGTGATCTCGGCTCACTGCAACCTCCGCCTCCTGGGTTCAAGCAATTCTCCTGCCTCAGCCTCCTGAGTAGCTGGGATTACAGGCGCCCACCACCGCACCCGGCTGATTTTTGTATTTTTAGTGGAGACAGGGTTTCACCATGTTGACCAGGATGGTCTTGATCTCCTGACCTCGTGATTTGTCCGCCTCGGCCTCCCAAAGTGCTGGGATTATAGGCGTGAGCCGCCGTGCCCGGCATAAAGTTTATTTTTTAAACAGTTGAGAATTCCTTGCCAACATTTAAAAAATTTGGAGATTTTACACTTAAAAAATCCAATTGACAGCTTTGCTTAAAAGAATCAGATCAATTTATACTGGACCTGCCTTCGCATATGGTAACAACTGCAACTCAGTAGATCTGTTGTGTGACAAGGAAGTTCCCTTAGAGGCCTTTAGGGATTCTGCAATTGAGAGCTACTGCTCTGCTGTTGGCGAGGTACCGGGAAAAGACAGAACTAGAACCTGGGTCCTCAGACCTGAGCCTTCCTCTTACTACACCATGTTCCCTCTGAACATTAATACCAAATTAATAAAATTACACCTCTGAGGGGAAGTTCAGTGTAGTGGCTACAAGTCACACTATGAAGTCAGATAGGAGTTCAAAGTTCAAACCCTGACTCCTCCACTTACTAATGTCTGATTTTCCTTGTCCTTTTAACCCCTTGTTTAACTTCCTTAACCCCTTAGGACTTCAGGGGCATCAAGCATGAAACAGGAAGTACCTTAGGGTAATTGTAAAGTGTGTCTGAGACAATGTCCCTCCTTCAGTCTTCTCAAACTCTGTGCTGTGGTGGGTGCAGTGGCTCACGCCTGCACTTTGGGAGGCCGAAGTGGACAGATCACCTGAGGTCAGTAGTTCAAGACCAGACTGGCCAATGATGAAACCCCGTCTCTATTATTTAAAAAATAAATAAATAGGCCGGGTGTGGTGGCTCATACCTATAATTCCAGCACTTTGGGAGACTGAGGTGGGCGAATCACCTGAGGTCAGGAGTTCAAGACCAGCCTGTCCAGCATGGTGAAACCCTGTCTCTACTAAAAATACAAAAATTAGCTGGGTGCGGTGGTGGGCGCCTGTAATCCCAGCTTTGTGGGAGGCTGGGGCAGGAGAATCGCTTGAACCTGGGAGGCAGAGGTTGCAGTGAGCCGAGATTGCGCCATTGCACTCCAGCCTGGGCAACAGAGTGAGACCCTATCTCAAAAATAAAATAAAAATAAAAAGTAGGCTGGGCCTGGTGGTTCACGCCTGTAATCTTAGTACTTTGGGAGGCCGAGGCAGGCAGATTGCCTGAGTTCTGGAGTTCGAGACCAGTCTGGGCAACACAGTGACACCCCGTCTCTACTAAAATACAAAAAAATTAGCTGGGCGTGGTGGCATGTGCCTGTAGTCCCAGCTACTTGGGAGGCTGAGGCTGGAGAATTTCTTGAACCTGGAAAGCGTAGGTTACAGTGAGCTGAGATCTTGCCACTGCACTCCAGCCTGGGCGACAGAGCAAGACTCCATCTCCAAAACAATAAATAAATAAATAATAAAATAAAAATAAATAAAATATCACATGAAAATACAATTTACCTGGATTATGGAATATTTTTACAGCCCTTTAAAGTTTGCACCTGAGGTGAGTACCTTACTCATCCCTCCCTAGTCCTGGCCCTACTTGCTGCCTTTAAATTTATTATTTGCACAGCAAGAGCAAGTTCTTTGAAGGCAAATTGGATGATGTCACTCTATTATTAAGTGGCTTTCCTTTGCACTTAATATAAAGTTGAAAATTTCTAGTGGCCCACACCTCTCAGTTCCCACATGAGCTGGCTCCTGCCCTCCTCCTGAACCTCATCTTGTGCCATTCTTCCCATTGCCTACTGAACTCCAGCTACACCAGCTGGAATAAGCCAAACAAACGCCCCAGGACTTTCATAGAGAATATTCACTGCCTAGGACAGTCTCTTTTCCAAGATATCCCCAAATGCTTTCCTCTTCAACTGGTATTTCCTTTTTTTTTTTTTTTGAAACAGAGTCTTGCTCTGTTGCCCAGGCTGGAGTGGCATGATCTCGGCTCGCTGCAACCTCCACCTCCCAGGTTCAAGCCATTCTCCTGCCTCAGCTTCCCAAGTAGCTGGGATTACTGGCACCTGCCACCACACCCGGCTAAATTTTAATGGTAGAGATGGTGTTTCACCATGTTGGCCAGCCTGGTCTCGAGCTCCTAACCTCAAGTGATCTGCTGGCCTTGGCCTCCCAAAGTGCTGGGATTATAGGCGTGAGCCACCGCACCTGGCCTCAACTGGTATTTCCTTTTTTTTTTTTTTTTTTTTTTGAGATGGAGTCTCGCTCTGTCGCCCAGGCTGGAGTGCAGTGGCCAGATCTCAGCTCACTGCAAGCTCCGCCTCCCAGGTTCACGCCATTCTCCTGCCTCAGCCTCCCGAGTAGCTGGGACTACAGGCGCCCGCCACCACGCCCAGCTAATTTTTTGTATTTTTAGTAAAGATGGAGTTTCACCATATTAGCCAGGATGGTCTCCATCTCCTGACCTTGTGATCCACCCGCCTCAGCTTCCCAAAGTGCTGGGATTACAGGTGTGAGCCACCGCGCCCGGCCGGTATTTCCTTTTCCAGTTTTAGATGTTGGCATGACTTCCACTTATGTTGAAAAGCCTGGCGTGACTCTCTGTTCTAAGGCAGTGTCCCTGTCTGTGAAAAGTGCACTTTTTCACAGCACTATAAGTTCTTCCTCATACAGTTGTCACATCTGCAATCACATGTTTATTTTTTCTGATGATTTGATTAACAACTGTCTGCTCACTTGATTGTAAACCCCAGGAGGGTTTATTTCTTTGTTTTATTTTTCTTGTCACCTTTGCTCTATTCCCAGTGTCTCCTATATAGTAGGTGCTTAATAAATACATAACTGGGCCAGGCGCGGTGGCTCAAGCCTGTAATTCCAGCACTTTGGGAGGCCGAGACGGGCGGATCACGAGGTCAGGAGATCGAGACCATCCTGGCTAACACGGTGAAACCCCGTCTCTACTAAAAAAAATACAAAAAACTAGCCGGGCGAGGTGGCGGGCGCCTGTAGTCCCAGCTACTCGGGAGGCTGAGGCAAGAGAATGGCGTAAACCCGGGAGGCGGAGCTTGCAGTGAGCTGAGATCTGGCCACTGCACTCCAGCCTGGGCAACAGAGCGAGACTCCGTCTCAAAAAAAATAAATAAATAAAAAATAAATACATAACTGGCTAGGGGTAGTGGCTCACGCCTGACATCCTAGCACTTTGGGAGGCTGAGGCAGGAGGATCACTTGAAGCCAGGAGTTCGAGACCAGTCTGGGCAGCAAAGCAAGACCCTGTCTCTACCAAAAAAATAAATAATAATAATAAAATAAATACATGACACAGAGACTGGGTCATAAAAAAATTCTCCATAAATGTTTGCAAAAGTGTGATTAGAAAGGTAAATGAGGTAGCATATGAAAGCAAGGAGGAAAGCAAATGAACTTTCCAAACATTTTATTGAACTTCCAATTAGTTACCACTGTTTTTTGTTTGTTTAGTCCATTACTTTGTCTTTAATCTCAGGCTGCAGTCCTGTGTTTACCCTTCTCATAACTATAGTTTCTGATTCTGATTAAGGTGTCTATTTTTAATCCAAAGTGGCCTGGTGACTTTTCTTCTGATTGCCTGAAAGCATCAAAGGAAAGTGAATCAGCCAGGTGCAGTGGCTCATGCTTGTAATCCCAGCATTTTGGAAGACCAAGGCAGATGGATCACTTAAGGTAGGAAGTTCAAGATAAGCCTGGCCAACATGGTGAAACCCCATCTCTACTAAAAATACAAAAATTAGCTGGGCATGGTGGTATGCGCCTGTAGTTCCAGCTACTTGAGAGGCTGAGGCAGGAGAATCGCTTGAACCTGGGAAGTGGAGGTTGCAGTGAGCAGAGATCATGCCATCGCACTCCAGCCTGGGTGACAGATCGAGACTACATCTCAAAAAAAAAAAAAAAGGTAAGTGAATCAGGTATCCAAGCCTTTCAACTAAACACCATGTTGAAGCTTTTCTCCACAAATAATGGCTGCTCACACCAAAAAGGCACTAGACTTTTTCTTATAATTCTTCTATGTGAAACTAAGAAAGTGGAAGACATTCAACATACTTTACTTTCTATGAATGTGGTTTGGCCAGGCAGGAAGAACTAAGCCCATGAAAGAATGGTGGGGTCCCTTGTTTTTGCTTCCTGTCTTCCAGCTCTTTGCTTCTCAAGGTATGGTCTGGGCATCAGCAACATGAGCCTCAGAGCTGGGAGCCTGTCAAAGGCAGAATATGAGGATTCCACTCCCAGAATATATATTTTTACAATATCCTAGCGCTTGAAAAATTTAAGAGCATGTGTTCTTATAAAAACAAGTACTCACTGAAGAATGGAAAAAGACTGTAGTCCAGGCGTTTCCAAACCTGACTAGTGTGAAAACTTCACGAGGTGCTTGTGTAAAAATTAAAATTCCTGTGTTACCCTTCCCAGGAAATTGTAATTTTATAGGTCTAGGGTGGGGCTCAAAAATTACTCTGAAGCTTCCAACACCTAAAATGACATTTGAAAACTGTTGTGTGTGTGTGAACCCCCATCACTATTTTTTATTAAATATAAAAAAAACTAAATACACACAATTAGAGGCCACTCTGACCCTGAACAGGAGGACACACAATAAATTTACAGTATAATTTAAACATTACTTATTTTTTATCATCAAAAATTATAAAAACCTGACAAGAACAGAAAATGTGTGTCATTGTAGGAGGCAAAAGGTGTTATTCAAAGCAGAAAGAAACTAGTTAAGCAATAAAGAAGTGACTCTAATCTCCTAGAAAGTAGAGACCATGTCTTAGTTAACTTTGTATCCTAGCACTGTGCCAGGCACTTGGTATTCAAAAGTTGTTTGTTCACTGAAGGATAATGGTTCACTCTCACATAGTGTCTGTGTGCCAGGTTAAACCACTTAATTCCTTTAATCTTACAGTAGCTTTAAGAGTTTAATATCCCATCCTGGCTAACAGTGAAACCCCGTCTCTACTAAAAAATACAAAAAATAAGCCGGGCATGGTGGCGGGCACCTGTAGTCCCAGCTCCTCGGGAGGCTGAGGCAGGAGAATGGTGTGAACCCAGGAGGCAGAGCTTGCAGTGAGCCGAGATCGTGCCACTGCACTCCAGCCTGGGTGACAGAGCGAGACTCCGTCTCAAAACAAAAACAAAAAAAAAAGTTTGATATCATTGGTCTCTTTTACAGATGAGGAAACTGAGGCACATAATGGTTCAGATTATAATAATGGCATCAAGGCTAAAGTAACTCCATCTTGGATGCTAATCTGCCATGTTGACTTCTGATTAACCCCTAGTTCTGGAAACTGTTGATTTTGTCCAGTTTTACAATTTAGCCCAGGAGGCAACAGAGTTAGGAAGCTTTAGCAGCTTCCTCATTGTCACTAGAAAGTGACAAAACTGTACTGGAAAATAATTCTTTTGAGGGAGTAGGAGAGAGATTGTAAGTGTTTGATTTTATGTTTTCATTCCGGTATATATATATTTTTTTTTTTTAATTTTTTTTTTTTTTTTTTGAGAGGGAGTCTCGCACTGTCGCCCAGGCTGGAGTGCAGTGGCCGGATCTCAGCTCACTGCAAGCTCCGCCTCCCAGGTTTACGCCATTCTCCTGCCTCAGCCTCCCTATAGCTGGGACTACAGGCGCCCGCCACCTCGCCCGGCTATTTTTTTTGTATTTTTTAGTAGAGACGGGGTTTCACTGTGTTAGCCAGGATGGTCTCGATCTCCTGACCTCGTGATCCGCCCGTCTCGGCCTCCCAAAGTGCTGGGATTACAGGCTTGAGCCACCGCGCCCGGCCGGTATATTTTAAATATATCATGATTTTATTATTTCAAACACATAGAAAAGTTGAGAAACTTTTTGTAGTAAAAATCTGTATACACAACTCTTAGATCCCACCATTAACATTTTACTATATTTGCTTTATTGTTATCTATCCATTTCTATCCATCCCTCTATCCATCATCAGTCTCTGTTTTCTAATGCATTTCAAAGTAAATTGCACACATCAGTTCATTCTTTCTTCTTCTTCTTCTTTTTTTGAGACAAAGTCTTACTCTGTTGCCCAGGCTGGAGTGCAGTGGCACTATCTCAGTTCACTGCAACTCCGCCTCCTGGATTCAAGCAATTCTTCTGCCTCAGACTCCTGAGTAGCTGGGATTACAGGCGCGCACCACCATGCCTGGCTAATTTTTGTATTTTTAGTAGAGATGGGGTTTCACCATATTGGCCAGGCTGGTCTCAAACTCCTGACCTCATGATCCGCCTGTCACAGCCTCCCAAACTGCTGGGATTACAGGCGTGAGCATCCTTCAGAATGCTGCATCATGCCTGTGAGATAATTCACTTGACTACTAATCTTTACATTATTTCATATACCTTCCATAAAGGGGGCAAGAAAACCATGAAGAGAACCAGAAATAAGAAAATATGGTCAGGTGCCATGACTGACGCCTGTAATCCCAGCACTTTGGGGGGCCATGCAGAGGCAAGTTGATCACCCTGAGGTCAAGACCAGCCTGGCCAACATGGTGAAACCTCGTCTCTACTAAAAATACAAAAATTAGCAGGCATGGTGGCGCACGCCTGTAATTCCAGCTACTCAAGAGGCTGAGGTGGGAGAATTGCTTGACCCCAGGGTGTTGAGGTTGCAGTGAGCCGAGATCATGCCACGGTACTCCAGCCTGAGCAACAAAGTGGGACTATGGCTTAAAAAAAAAAAAAAAAAAAAAAAACGTCTGGGCATGGTGGCTTACGCCTGTAATCCCAGCACTTTGGAAGGCTGAGGCCGGTGAATCACTTGAGGTCAGAGGTTCAAGATCAGCCTGGCCAACATGGTGAAACCTCCCCTCTACTAAAAATACAAAAAGTAGGCCGGGTGCAGAGGCTCACACCTGTAATCCCAGCACTTTGGGAGGCTGAGGCAGGCGGATCACGAGGTCAAGAGATCCAGACTATTCAGGCCTACATGGTGAAACCCATCTCTACTAAAGATACAAAAATTAGCTGGGTGTCGTGGTGTGCGCCTGTAGCCTCAGCTACCCAGGAGGCTGAGGCAGGAGAATGGCTTGAACCCAAAGGGGGAGGTTGCAGTGAGCCAAGATTGTGCCACTGCACTCCAGCCTGATGACAGAGTGAGACTCCGTCTCACAAATAAATAAATAAATAATAAAAATTAGCCAAGCGTGGTGGTGGGTGCCTGTAATCCCAGGTATACTCAGGAGGTTAAGGCAGGAGAATCTCTTGAACCCAGGAGATGGAAGCTGCAGTGAGCTGAGATTGTGCCATTGCACTCCAGCCTGGGTGACAGAGTGAAACTCTGTCTCAAAAAAAAATTAAAAATAAATAAATAAATAAATAAATTAAAGAAATGAGAAAATACGGTAAAAACATGTAAAAGAAGGAAGAGCAAGAAACACTGGCATATTTAAAGATAATTAACTTCAATTTCTGAAGTACAAAAAACCTTACACAAATCTAGTAAATTTATGCAAATTACTACAGAGGGTAATTTTTAAAAACAGTACCTTTTAGATCTATCTTAACTTCATGAAGTCTGATTTTTGGCACTAGATGTAATTTTGGAACTAGCATGTTATTGTTCCCCTGGCAGCATTTCCCTCCTATAAATCATCATATTCACATCCCACACGTACATATCCTGTGACAGCCCTAGCTTTGGCCTCTTTCCAGGACACCAGGATACCACTAATGTGAAACAAAACTGTATCTGGAAAAATTTGGAGAACTCTATTTCCTTTCCAGTGATGAGAAACAAATACGGACTGTGCACCTGTTTTCTCCTGTGGGTGAATATTTTAAAATATTTTTTTAAAATATTGAGGTAAGGGCTGGGCGTGGTGGCTATTGTCTGTAATCCCAACACTTTGGGATTCCGAGGCAAGAGGATCATGGGGTCAGGAGATCGAGACCATCCTGGCCAACACGGTGAAACTCCATCTCTACTAAAAAATACAAAAATTAGCGGGGCGTGGTGGCATGTACCTGTAGTCCCAGCTACTCGGGAGGCTAAGGCAGGGGAATCACTTGAACCCCAGAGGCAGAGGTTGCAGTGAGCCGAGATCACACCACCGCACTCCAGCCTGGTGACAGAGCAAGACTCCATCGGAAAAAAAAAAAAAAAAAAAAAAAAAAGAATGGGCATGGTGGCTCATGCTTGTAATCCCAGCACTTTGGGAGGCTGAGGTGGGCACATCATGTGGTCAGGAGTTCGAGACCAGCCTGGTCAACACAGTGAAACCCCGTCTCTACTAAAAATACAAAAATTAGCTGGGTGTGGTGGCAGGCGCCTGTAGTCCCAGCTACTTGGGTGGCTGAAGCAGGAGAATCGCTTGAACTCGGGAGGTGGAGGTTGCAGTGAGCCCAGATTGTGCCACTGCATTCCAGCCTGGGCAACAGAGCTAGACTCCATCTCAAAAAAAAAAAAAAGGGGGGGGCTGGGTGTGGTGGCTCATACCTGTAATCCCAGTACTTTGGGAGGCCGAGGCAGGTGGATCACGAGGTCAGGAGATCAAGATCATCCTGGCTAACACTGTGAAACCCCATCTCTACTGAAAATGCAAAAACCTAGCCGGGCGTGGGGGCGGGCGCCTGTAGTCTCAGCTACTTGGGAGGCTGAGGCAGGAGAATGGCGTGAACTCGGGAGGCGGAGCTTGCAGTGAGCCGAGATCAGCCCCACTGTACTCCAGCCTGGGCGACAGAGTGAGACTCCGTCTCAAAAACAAACAAACAAACAAACAAACTGGGGTAAAAAACACAGAACATAAAATTTATTATTTTAACCTTTAAAAAAACTTAACAGACTGGCCAGGCACAATGGTTCACGCCTATAATTCCAGTACTTTAAGAGGCTGAGGCGGGGGGATCGCTTGAGCCCAAGAATTCAAGACCAGCCTGGGCAACATTTTGAGACTCCATCTCTACAAAAACCCAAAAAATTAGCTGGGTGTGGTTGCATGCACCTGTGGTCTCAGCTACTCAGGAGGCTGAGGTGGGAGGATCACTTGAGCCCAGGAGGTGGAGGTTGCAGTGAGCCAAGATTGTGCCACTGCACTATAGCCTGGGTGACAGAGTGAAACCCTGTCTCAAAAAAATAAAATAAACAGAATAATATACTTTCATTTTAAAAACAATTTTAGATATACAGAAAATCAGATAGTAGAATTTCCATATCCCCCTTCCCCTGCACTGATTCTACTATTGTTAACATTTTGCATGAGTGTGGTATATTTGTTATAATAAATGAAGCAAGACTGATACAAATAACTAAAGTCTGATAGTTTACATGAAGATTTCCTCTTTGTGTTGTACAATTCTAGTGGTTTCCACAAATGTATAAATGTTATGTATTCACCATTACAGTATCACACAGAATAGTTTCAGCTCAAAAAGTACCGTGTTCCACCCCTCTCCACTAACCCCAGACACTTGGCAACCACTGATCTTTTTACAGTCTCCATAGTTTTATCTTTTCTAAAATGCCATGTAGTTGGAATCATACAGTATATAGCCTCTTCAGATTGGCTTCTTTCATTAGGCAATATACGTTTAGGGTTCCTCCATGTCTTTTGTAGTTTGAAAGCCCGTTTCTTTTCTTTTTATTTTTTGAGAAGGAATCTCGCTCTGTCACCCAGGCTGGAGTACAGTGGCGGGACCTTGGCTCACTGCAACCTCTGCCTCCTGGGTTCAAGCGATTCTCCTGCCTCAGTCTCCCAAGTAGCTGGGATTACAGGTGCTTGCCACCATGCCCGGCTAATTTTTTGTGTTTTTAGTAGAGACGGAGTTTCACCATGTTGGCCAGGCTGGTCTCGAACTCCTGACCTCAGGTGACCTGCCTCCTCGGCTTCCCAAAGTGCTAGGGATTTTATTTTTGAGGCAGGGCCTCACTCTGTCACCCAGTCTGAAGTGTAGTGGCATAATCATGGCTCACTGTAGCCTTGACCTCTCAGGCTCAGTGATCCTCTCTCCTAAGTCTCCCAAGTAGCTGGGACTACAGGCATGTGTCTCCACACCTGGCTAATTTTTGTATTTTTTTGTAGAGATGGGGTTTCACCATGTTGCTCAGGCTGGTCTCTGGGCTCAGGCCATCTGCCTGCCTTGACCTCCCAAAGTGCTAGGATTACAGGCACGAACCACCGTGCCCAGCCCCCATTTATTTTTATCACCGAACACTTCCATTGGATGTACCACAGTTTGTTTATCCATTCTCTATTAAAGGGCATCTTAGTTGCTTCCAGTTTTGGGCAATTATGAATAAGCTGCTATAAATATTCATGTGCAGGTTCTGTGTGGACATAAGTTTTCAACTCAGTTGAGAAAATACCTAGGCGTGTGATTGCTGAATCATTTTGGAAGACTATGTTTAGCTTTGTAAAATACTGCCAAACTGTCTTCCGAAGTAATCTTACCATTTTGCATTCTTACCGGCAATGAATGAGAGTTCTTGTTGCTCCACATCCTTTCGAGTGTTTGGAATTGTCAGGTTTTTGGACTGTAGCCATTCTAAGTGGTGTGTAGAGGTACCATCTTAACCGTTTTTAAGTGCACAGTTCAGTAGCATATTAAGTACGTTTACATTGTTTTCCTATCCTCACCATCACCTATCCACAGAACTCTTTTCATTTTGCAAAACCAAAACTCCTTTTTTTTTTTTTTTTTGAGACAGAGTCTTGCTCTGTTGTCCAGGCTGGAGTACAGTGGTGTGATCTCAGCTCACTGCAAGCTCCGCCTCCCGGGTTCACGCCATTCTCCTGCCTCAGCCTTCCGAGTAGCTGGGACTACAGGCACCCGCCACCATGCCCAGCTAATTTTTTGTATTTTTAGTAGAGATGGAGTTTCACCGTATTAGCCAGGATGGTCTCGATCTCCTGACCTTGTGATCCGCCTGCCTCGGCCTCCCAAAGTGCTGGGATTACAGGCGTGAGCCACCGCGCCTAGTCTTCAAAACCAAAACTCTTATTCCTATTAAACAGTAATTCCCCCTTTTCCCTCACCCTAACCACATTCTACACTGTGTCATGATTAATTTGACTACTCTAGGGAACTCATATAAGTTGAATCATACAGAATTTGTTCTTTTGTGTCTGCCTTACTTCATTTAGCCTAATATCCTCAAGGTGTATCCATGTTGTAGCATGTGTGAGAATTTCCTTTCTTTCTAAGGTTAATAATATTCTATCGTATGAATGTTCCACATTTGGTTCCATCAGCCATCAATGGATACTTGGGTTGCTTTCACATATTAACTGTTACGAATAATGCTCCCATGAACATTGGTATACAGATATCTCTTCAAGTCCCTACTTTCCATTTTTTTCAATATACACTCAGAAATGGAATTATTAGATCATATAGTAATTCTATTTTTAAGTTTTGGAAGAACTGTTATGCTGTTTTCCATAGTAGCTATACCATTTTACATTCCCTCCAATTGTGCAAAAGGGTTCCAATTTTCCACATTACTAATTTCTTGTTTTTTTTTTTTTCTATTTTTTTTTTTTTTTTTGAGACAGAGTCTTACTCTGTCACCCAAGCTGGAGTGCAGTGGCTCAATCTCGGCTCACTGCTGCCTCTGCCTCCCAGGTTCAAGCGATTCTTGTGCCTCAGTCTCCTGAGTAGTTGGGATTACAGGTGACCACCACCACACCCTGCTAATTTTTGTATTTTTAGTAGAGACGAGGTTTCACCATGTTGCCCAGGCTGGTCTCGAACTCCTGACTTCAAGTGATCCACTGCCTTGGCCTCCCAAAGTGCTGGGATTACAGGCAGGAGTCACCACACCTGGCCCACATCACCATTTTCTGTTTTTTTTTTTTTTTTCTTCAGTAGTACCCATTCTAATGGGTGTGAGGTGGTATCTCATTCTCATTGTGGCTTTGTCCTTAGGGTGAATTTTAATGATACAGGTACTGGCTGTCAATATCAAGCCAGAGAGAAGGAATTCCCAAAGAGATCAACCTTTCTGTTATAAATCATTAGAATTTTATCATATTTTGCTTTGAGACAAAGCAAGTCCATCTGTAAACTTCAGCAAAGAGGTTAATTAATTTGGGTATTAGGGTGATGAGTTTTAATTTCTTTTTAGTTTAGAAATTTTAAAATTATCATTAATTTTTTTTTTTAGATTTACAGATCCCCTTATTAACCTCAAACATTTGTATAGTGCAATGTTTCTTTTCCCTTTTCTTTTTTAAATTTTTTTGATACAGGGTCTTGCTGTATCTCCAGGCCGGAGTGCAGTGGCACAGTCATGGCTCACTGCAGCCTTGACTTCCTGGGTTGAAGTGATCCTCCCACCTCAGCCTCTAGAGTAGCTCTGGAGTAGCCACAGGGACATGCCACCACACCCAGCTAAGTTTTTGTATTTTTTTTTTTTTTATGGACTTTCACTCTTGTTGCCCAGGCTGGAATGCAATGGCATGATCTTGGCTCACCGCAACCTCTGCCTCCCAGGTTCAAGTGATTCTCCTACCTCAGCCTCCCGAATAGCTGGGATTACAGGTATGCACCACCATACCTGGCTAATTTTGTGTTTTTAGTAGAGACTGGGTCCCTCCATGTTGGTTAGGCTGGTCTCAAACTCCTGACCTCAGGTGATCGCCCGCCTCAGCCTCCCAAAATTCTGGGATTACAGGAGTAAGCCACCATGCCTGGCCTTTGTATGTTTTAGTAGAGACAAGGTTTTGCCATGTTGCCCAGGCTGGTCTCTAACTCCTAGGCTCAAGCAATCCACCTCCCTTGGCTTCTTGAAGTGTTGGGATCACAGGTGTAAGCCACCATTACCAGCCTAGTGCAGTGTTTCCATATGGCTCAATAGTGTGCATGTACATATTGTGGGTTTTACAGCATATCAATGTGCCCAAATTCTGGCTCCCATGACATGACCTCAGCCACCCTTTCAGAGTCTCCCCTGGTATTTACAAGGGAATCTTCGGGGTGGTGCTTGTTTTTTTTTTTTTTTTTTTTGAGACAGAGTCTCGCTCTGTCGCCCAGGCTGGAGTACAGTGGCCAGATCTCAGCTCACTGCAAGCTCCGCCTCCCGGATTTACGCCATTCTCCTGCCTCAGCCTCCCGAGTAGCTGGGACTACAGGCGCCCGCCACCTCGCCCGGCTAGTTTTTTATATTTTTTAGTAGAGACGGGGTTTCACCGTGTTAGCCAGGATGGTCTCGATCTCCTGACCTCGTGATCCGCCCGTCTCGGCCTCCCAAAGTGCTGGGATACATGTATATATCTATGTTTGTATATTATATGTACATAATCTCTTCTACCTCTGATGGTATTACCAAACTAAAATACCAGAACTGGCTTAGGGATAAATGAGTACTCAAACAAATAAAGTATTCATAAAATTCTCAGAAAAATAGAAAATGACTCAAATGGTTTTCTTTTTTTTTTTTTTTTTTGAGATGGAGTCTCGCAGTGTCTCCCAGGCTGGAGTGCAGTGGCCTGATCTCGGCTCACTGCAACCTCTGCCTCCTGGGTTTCAAGTGATTCTCCTGCTTCAGCCTCCCAAGTAGCTGGGATTACAGGTGTGTACCACTAAGCCCGGCTAATTTTCTGTTTTTTTTTTTTTTTTTTTTAGTAGAGACGGGGTTTCACCGTGTTAGCCAGGATGGTCTCGATCTCCTGACCTCGTGATCCACCTGCCTCAGCCTCCCAAAGTGCTGGGATTACAGGTGTGAATCACCGAGCCCGGCCAAGTATTCCTATTTTTATGCAATATAGTTATTTGTATCATTTCTATAAAAATGTGTTCTCCTGTAACAAGACATAATTAGAGGCATTGGTTATATTAACCAGGTTTTGACTGGAATGTCATATTTTCAGATATGACCAGATGGTTTTAAGGACCTATGGTTGACTTTATGGAGCCAATAAAGTCTTCCTTTGAAAAACCGGCCTGAGGGTTCCCAGACATACAGGTGAGTGGCTGGGCACGGTGGCTCACACCTGTAATCCCAGCACTTTGGGAGGCTGAGGCGGGTGGATCACGAGGGCAGGAGTTCAATACCAACCTGGCCAAGATGGTGAAACCCGTCTCTACTAAAAATACAAAAAAAAAAAAAGGCCGGGCATGGTGGCAGGCACCTGTAATTCCAGCTATTCAGGAGGCTGAGGCACAGAATTGCTTGAACCCAAGAGGCGGACATTGCGAGCCCAGATCACGCCACTGCACTCCAGCCTGGGCGACAGAGTGAGACTCCGTCTCAAAAAACAAACAAACAAACAAAAAACTCCCACAGATGAGTAAGGAATGTCACTCTGGCGGCCCAGGAACTTCATTGTATTTTAGGGACCTCAAGAAGAGAGGAATACAGCCAAATCTCTTAAGTGTTTCAGATGAGCCAGATGGCTAATAGTTTAAGATGTAGTTGAGGTAATCCATGAAGATTTCCTGAAGAAGTTCGCATGAAATGTGATAGGGCAATTAACTCATTTTTATTGAGCACCTACTATGTACTTGTCAGATGCTCTTCTACACATTTTACCAACGATTCTTAATCCTCACAACAGCTCTTTGATTAGGTTTTTAAGGAAAACTAGGTCTTTCCAAAATAACGTAATGATCACAAAACATATAGAACATACAGCTCTGCATCTTGACTATGGTGTGTAGATCTACATGTGATACAATGACATTGAACTATACACACATCACACAACTATCAAATCCCTCCTTTTGAGACTGTACTAAAATTATGTAATATGCAATCATTGGGGTAAACTGAAAGAGAAAATTGGATCTCTCTGTACTATCTTCAAGTAGTGTTTAGGTATTAAAATTATGTCCTACAGTTTGGGTTTGTCCAGTGTTTTTCTCATAGATAGGGGTTATGGCTTTTGGAGAGAAAGACCACAGAGGTCTGTAGTATATTTTCAACTGTGAATCTATTTCAAAATAAAAAGTTAAAAAAAAATTCTCCAAGGGGGGGATGATTAGCAAACTGACTAGTCCTTTCTAGCCCTCCAACACTCCCGCCCCACACGCGCACAGACCCACTCCCTCATTAATTCCCGTAACTCGGGATGTTTCGAATGTGGATAGAGAAACTAAGCTTCCAGCACCTCGTATCTGGTACGTTTGTTCAACAGAAAGCCTTAGGAATGGGGAGGGCAGGCATGGTAAAAGGTACAGGTCTGGGAAGGTCGTTCGGTTCCTTCCAATCCAAACGAGAGGCTTCTCAGACTGTTTATTCTCATACCAGGGCCGTGGCCGAGACCCAGAGGTCCGCTTCCGGTTACGGCCGAACAGCTGTACCGCACGTACCGGGAACCGTCAGGGGGCAGCTGGAACTGCTGCAAAAGGCCTCCGGGCGTACCGGACAGGTCGCAAGGGCGGGGGTCCCCACCTAGCGGAAATGCACGGAGGCCAACCCCTCCCCCTTCCCCCGCGAGGAGCGGGGCGGACTCGTCAGCCGCCACTCCCCAGGCTCGCAGGAAGAAACTGGGACGTTGCGGACGCGGAGCTGGCCAGAACCGCGGCGCGTGGCACGCGCGAGCCCTCCCGCGCATGCTCCACCCGCCGGCCTCCAGCCCGCGCCCGGGGCCCCGCCTCCCTCCCTGCTTTTCCCCTTCCCCCGACAGCCTCCCTCCGAGTTTGGCCCCTCCGGCCGGGCAATCGACGTTCCGCGTGCGTGCGGGCGCCTGACTTCACTTCCGGCTAACGCGCTCCGCTTGCCCCCTGGCCCCGGATGGTGACTGGCGGTGGTGCTGCACCTCCCGGGACTGTCACTGAGCCGCTTCCCAGTGTGATTGTGCTGAGCGCAGGCCGGAAGATGGCGGCTGCGGCTGCGGCGGCCTCGGGCCCCGGCTGCTCCTCGGCGGCGGGGTCGGGGGCGGCCGGGGTCTCGGAGTGGCTGGTGCTGCGGGACGGCTGCATGCACTGCGACGCCGACGGGCTGCACAGCCTGTCCTACCACCCTGCGCTCAACGCCATCCTGGCCGTCACTAGCCGCGGGACCATCAAAGTCATCGACGGCACCTCGGGGGCCACACTGCAGGCCTCGGCGCTCAGTGGTGAGTGTGCCGCACGCCGGGCGGGCGCGAAGCCGGGGAAAGAAGCCGCCCAGCCCCGGGGCTCGGCCTCGCGACTTGGGGAAGCGAGGTGGCGGGAGGGCAGGGCTGGGGGTTCGGGCCCGACCGTGAAGGGAGGCCCGGAAGCTGATGGAGGGGGACCTTAGGACTTGGCTTTTTCAGCGGCTGCAGCTGGGAGGAAAGACCGGCGAGTCGGGGAGTGGTGGAAGGGGAGTTGCCTTTCGGGCCTGGGGCGTCCGGTCTGGCTTGGTCCTCTGCGAGAGGTGAGGAGGCCTCGGAGCTTGGCACCGGAGGAAACCAGGCCCGGGTAGGCCCTGGAGAGGCTGTCGGTCCTGCGCGCGGTTAGATGAGAGCGGAAGGCTGGAAGGGTTGACCCCGGGCGGAGAGGCTGGTGGCCGGAGGCGAGGGGCGGGGAGCGTCCGAGCCGGCACCTAAGCCCTCACTTGTAGGAGAGGAGCCGGCAATCTACTGTTCTCAGGTCCCGCAGGTGCGGGGACAGACCGCGGGCTGTGCGCCCGGGGTGGGGGTAGGGGTGGGGGTGGGGTGGGGTGGGCCGGGGTGGGGGTGGGGAGGGAAGTAGGCGGGCCAGCTGCCTGAACTGCTTGGTCGACGACTGTAGGACTCTGCGGACGCCAAAGACTACTAGACCTGGTCCCCTTGCTCGGGGCTTCCAACTTCTACGCCCCAGTGACGGGAAAGTCAGTATCTGTGGTGTATGAAATAGATTCTTTTGGGTTTGTAACTTCAGGCCATCTCTACTTGTTTTCCCACAGCGACCCGAAAATTGGGATTTGAAGGTGTGTCTGAGTCTCACCATTGGAAGAGAGCACTTCTGGGTGGCGTAAACCTTGGTCCAGGGACGGGACTTTTAGATGCGTGAGGTGTATGCTCAGTGGACGGACTGGAGTGGTTTTGGAATGGCTCTGGCTGAGTTACATTTGGCGGAGATGACATTTCATTTGTGGTTAAATGATGGGTGGCTTAATTTGGATGTTGTAGGTTAAGATTGAAAAGTTAGTATATGAGTGAATTGTACTCCTGCATAGAGATATAATATATACAACTGTCTGCATTTAGCCAAGTGGAAGTAGTTACGTGGTCAACCAATTCACTTGTATTTTAACGTAGACAACAAGGAAAAGTTTACTGTGTGGATAATAAGTCATTTGTAAGAGTAAATGGCAATTTAGGGATGCAAACGTGAAATTAGACATGTTAATTATTGTCGATGTGAGAGTTGTGAAAGAATTGGATTATGTATAGTTTTAGGATATAAACCTGGAATATAGCTAAGAGAAAGTTTTGGGAGGTAGGTTTGTAATTTTTTCTTTTCTTGGCTTAGTAAATGATAGGGGTGGCCCAGATGTAGCAGTGAACAGTTACTGCAACTTGGACATAATGGCTTGTCACTGTGTGTAAGAGGGAGATGCTCATTAGTAATTGGATATCTTTCCTTTTCAAAGTCATTTAAAATATTTCAAGTATGAAAAGGTATGAAGAGTAATTACAATGAATACCATGCATCCCCAACTCAGCTTAAGAAATAAAACTTTACAAATAGGATTAAAATCTCAGCTGAATCTCTCCTGGACTGCATTTCTCCAACCCTCCCTCTTCATAAACGTTATCTGTAATTTGATTTTATCCTTTTCATACATGTCTACACTTTTTAGTATATGTTTCTATCTTGAAGATGTAGTATTTTTGTGATTTTTAACTTGGAATCAGTGGTATCATATGTACTAGGATTTCTAAAGAAAGTCATTAACAGAAGTATTCAAGTGTTTTGGATAGATAGAGGAATTTTGTGGGGTGCTTTTTATGTCTGGAGGCCATGTTTGAGAATAATAATGTGTGTCAGGGTTTGTTGATTGGGGAAATTGGACATATATTTATGTGCCTGTACATGGAAGGGAAGACAATATTCACTTTAGTGGTAGATTACTAAGGTGGAGGGTTTTAGGTGTATGACATGAAGGTATAGGTAGATAAGTAAAACATAGCATTGATTTGGGATAACAGGTTTTGTTGGGGCATTTGTTAATTAGAAGAGTTTGGGATTGGATAAAATTGCAGGTCCCCATGCATGAAGATTGAGTATATGAATTAAAATATGTAGAAGGGTTTATAGTGAATGGAATGAAGGATTACAGAAAAAATTTGAACGTTAACAATGGATGTATTCTGAAACATTTTCATATCTGAGAAATGAAATTTATTATTATTTGTAAAATTTATTTATGTTTGTAGAGATGGGGTTTTGCTGTGTTGCCCAGGCTGGTCTTGAACTTCTGGCCTCAAATGATCCTCGCACCTCAGCTTCCCAAAGTGCTGGGGTTACAGGCATGAGCTGTCTCACGTGGCCTGAAGTTTATTATTATTAATAATTATCAGAGGTTGTATAGGGTCCTGTTTGCCCCAGTTCAGATGATTGAGGAGGGAATGCTGCATTTTATGCTTTACTTGGAATCTGCAGGTATTTAGGAAGTTTGCTTTTAATGATTAATAGAGGGTGACAGCCCTATAAATAGAGAGAAGATGCCAGTAGTGATCATGGTCCTAACATAATCCCTCTTTCCTGTTTATGGGCAATGGGCCACTTTCTTTTCTACCGCAGAGGAAAGGCATCTGTGTCTGAGGGGATAAAGCTTGGGGATAACCATATAGAGTTTTACTAGGTAATAGAGTAATATGTCTTATGGATGCCTGGGGTTCAGTTTGTAGGGTTATGGGTTGCCTGTAGATTTGAAGTTGAAGGATGGAAACAGGACTTGTATGTATATGTATTGGGTGGCAAAGACAGTGAATTTTTAACTATGACTACTAGTATATGTCTTTATATTATCTGTATCTGTTATAAAATGTTTACAAATAAACTTTAACTGGATTAAGAGCTATCAGTATGTACACAGGTTGGGTAAGTATTTGCTCCCTGTCAGTATTTAAGAGTGAAGATTTTTGAGGCTCTGAGCTGCACGATCTGGCCTTTACTAATCTCTCTAGTCTTGTCTCCTTATTTATAAGTTTTGTGAAATAGTCCATTTAATTCTCTTTCCTAACTACAGTAGTTTTGTTCTTTCTTGGAATGCACCAATTCACTCCAGTCATTTAGCTGAGTCTTAGTCATTTTCAAGATCTAGAGCATATCTTAACTTCCTGATCCCTTTATCCAGAAATGACTGAAGCCCTGAGCACATATTGTCCTATTAGTGTCCATTTTAGTAATCTGGCAGCTTACTCTTCTGTGGTATTTTTTCAGCCATCTTGAACTATTTAAATTTAAATTCCATTTTATTTAGCTTTTTGTAAATATATAAGGTCTGTCGCATATTTCAAGGTCCTTGTGGGGAGGTACTTTGTTTGTTTATATATCCCCTCCCCAGGACCCAGGATCCCTAGTATACTCTGTGTGTGTGTGTGTGTGTGTGTGTGTGTGTATATATTTATCTCACTCTGTGGCCCAGGCTGGAGTGCAGCGTGTGATCTTGGCTCACTGTAACCTCTGCCTCCTGGGCTCAGGCAATCCTCCTGCCTCACCCGCCCCAATAGCTGGGATTACAGGTGCACACCACCACACCTGGCTAATTTTTTTTTTTTGATTTTTTTTTTTTTTTTAGTAGAGACAGGGTTTCACCATCTTGGCCAGGCTGGTCTCAAACTCCTGACCTCAAGTGATCTGCCCACCTTGACCTCCCAAAGTGTTGCGATTACAGGCGTGAGCTACCGCGCCCAGCCCGAATATACACTATAAACTTGAGTATTTTTGATTTGATGCATATATAACAATGAGTATATTAGTACTTCCTTATATACGAATTGCTAAATAAACACATTCCTTGACTTTTTTTTGTTTAAATTACTTTTCTTTTTTAGAGCAGTTTTAGGTTCACAGCAAAATTAAGTAGAAAGTACAGACAGTTCCCATATACCCTCTATCTCCATGCTCACACAGCCTCCCACCCGTTAGTATTTTGCACCAGAGTGGTATGTTAACATTCGTGAACTTAGCACTAACAGTCATCATCTCCCAAAGTCCATAGTTTACATTAGGGCTTACTCTTGGTGGTGTACAGTCTGTGGGTTTGGACAGTGTATAGTGACATGTATCCACCATTGTACTATCATAAAGAATAGTTTCACTGCCCTAAAAATCCCCTGCTGTGCCTATTCATCCTTCCCTTCCTTTTTCCCCTAACTGCTCCCTCCCCTCTCCCTGTTGGCAACCACTGATCCTTTTACTGTCTTCATAGTTTTGCCTTATTCGGAATGTCATAGTTGTATTTATACCGTTTGTAGACTTTTCAAATTGCCTTCTTTATTTATATGCATTTACAGTTCTTCCATGTCTTTTCATGGCTTCGTAGCTCATTCCTTTTTAGTGCTAAATAATATTCCATTGTCTGGATGTAGCACAGTTTATCCATTCACACACCGAAGGACATCCTGCTAGCTTCCATGTTTTGGCAACTATGAATAAACCTGCTGTAAAAATTTGTGTGCAGGTTTTTGTGTAGACATAAGTTTTCAGATCATTTGGGTAAATACTAAGGAGCTCAATTGCTGGGTCGCATGTGAGAGTATGTTTACTTTTGTAAGAAATCGACAGACTCTTAGTGACTGTGTACCATTTTGTATTCCCATCAGCAATGAATGTTTCACTTCCACACCAGCATTTGGGGGTTTTATATTTTGGCCATTATAGTAGTTGTGTAGTGGTGTCTCCTTTTTAAAAATTGTAATTTCCTAATGACATGACGTCAAGCATCTTTTCGTATGCTCATTTGTCTCTTTTTATATATTTGCTGACTTTTTTTTTTTTGAGACGGAGTCTCGCTCTGTCGCCCAGGCTGGAGTAGGGTGGCGTACTCCACCTGGAGTATCTCCGCTCACTGCAAGCTCCGCCTCCTGGGTTCACACCATTCTCTTGCCTCAGCACCCCCCCCCCCCCCCCCCCCCCCCCCCCCCCCCCCCCCCCCCCCCCCCCCCCCCCCCCCCGCCCCCCCCCCCCCCCCCCC